>NC_140274.1:1747405-1762405 GCF_964030765.1 Micromesistius poutassou | reverse complement strand
TCTCTCACTCTCTTTCTCTCACTCTCACTCTCTCTCTTACTCTCTCTCTCTTACTCTCTCACTCTCACTCTCTCTCTCTCACTCTCACTCTCTCTCTCTCTTACTCTCTCTCTCTCTCTCTCTCTCTTCTTTAATGTTATCGATCTATCTGTCTGTCTGACTGTCTGTGTTTCAGGCCCCTGTTCCCTATTGCACAGTCGCTGCACTTGGTCTCTCTCTCTCTAGTTAGGTGAAGGTATAGTAAAAGGGTTTTTTGTATTACTTGGGGTGTTTGTGGCGACCGACCAGCGGCCGCTGGGCGGTGCGCCTGGAGCATGGTGGCGTTCGGAGATCTGAGCCGAATGCACGGCTTCAAGATCTCCCTGAGTTTTCTGCTGCCCGAATGAATGGAGCAGTCGTGGTTTTTGTTGACAGTGTCGCAAAAGCGAACAAAGTAGTGGAGACCGGCATTGTGGTTAATGATTCCTATGTATCCGTATCTCCGCTAAGTACACCTGCGGCAAGGGTTACCATTTCCAACATTCCCCCGTTCATCGGGGATGAAGTGTTAATCAGGGAGTTATCAAGGCACGGTAAAATAGTGTCACTATAAGGAAGCTGCCGTCGGGTTTTAAGTCCCCGCTGATGAAACATGTCGTGGGATACAGACGGCAAGTTCACATGATTCTCAATAAGAAAGACGCCAAACTGAATTTAGTTTTTAGTATAAAGGTGAATGATTTTGATTATGCAGTGTTTGTAAATTCTGGCGCTCAAACTGAAATGTTTTGGATGCGGGAGGGAGGGGCATCTTGTGAGAGCTTGCCCGGAGAAACCCCCTGGAAAAAAAACCTGGAAAACGAGCTGAGGCTGCTGAGGTGACATCAGAAACCTCCCAAAATATTGAAACGGTGAAGCAGAGGGTGGCAAATGTGGAAAGTCACATTCAAAGTGCTATAAATGTTGAGGGGAAAAAACTAAATGGTGGAAAGGCAAAGCAGTGTGGTGAAAATCCAAAAACAGCAACTCAGAGTGTTGAAATTGTTGAAAATGATCTGGGTGTTGAGAATGAAAAGCAGAATGAATGTATTGTTCAGGAGGAGGGGAATGATGCATTAAAGGAGCCAGCAGAGAGCATTGAGGCCGGGCCCATCCTTGCTGCAGCAGAGGCAGTGAGGAAGGGTTGATGGAGGAGGAGGATACAGTGTGTAAGACTCCTCTCCTTAAGAGGAAACAGGGCAGCGAAACCTGCGGCTCCAAAGCCAAGAAAGCAGCCGGTAGTGAAGGGCAGGAGGAGCAGACAGAGTCAGAGTCCAGTGAGGAGGAGGAGGAGCAGCAGGCAGAGTCAGAGTCCAGTGAGGAGGAGGAGGAGGAGCAGGCAGAGTCAGAGTCCAGTGAGGAGGAGGAGGAGGAGCAGGCAGAGTCAGAGTCCAGTGAGGAGGAGGAGGAGGAGGAGGAGGCAGAGGCAGAGTCTAGTGAGGAGGAGGAGGAGATGGAGGACGGTGCTACAGACAGTCAGCCTCTCTGACTCACCGAGGCTTTCTGCTTCTCAGTCGGATGAGCTGTACACAGTACATAGCATACAAATGTTTCTTCAAAAAACAAAGAATATGAAAAATGTCCAATTTGATGATTATTTTGCAGATAAAAAAAATGCTGTTGCTATCAGTTAAGTCTCAGATGAGCAGCAGAGGGGAGGGAGGTTTCTCTGAGCAAGAAGTTTACAGGTTGAAAAAAATTGCTTTGAGACTCAAACAACAGCTTAGCAATGATGAAGACTGAATGTTTGTAAAGCAGTTTGTCTGCTGTCTCTTCTCATCTGTGTGTCTCTCCTCACATCGAAGGTAATGAGTTTTTTTTTTAAGGTTTCCACACTTAATTTAAACAGAGCTAGAGATGTGAGGAAGAGGGCTTGCCTGTTTGAAACTTTGAAACTTAAAATAAAAATTATAAAATTATAAAATTAATATAATGATGGTACAGGAGACTCACAGTGATGTTTTTAATGAAACAGACTGGAGGAGGGAGTTTGAGGGCCAAGTATTTTTAAGTAATTTTAGCAACATGAGTGCAGGAGTGGCTCTCCTCTTCTCAAGAGATTTTGTGCCCTTATCTCATGTGGTGGAGGAGCGTGTGAAGGGGAGACTGCTGGTGGTTAAGTGGCTGGTGGCAAAATATGAGCGTTTTAATATTGTATTCATCAATGTGTATGCCCCAACTTCTGGCCCTGACAGAGTTCAGTTTTTAAATTAGCTCAGTTTGGTTTTAAATAAGTGTGTGCCAGAAGATTATTTGTTTTTGGGAGGGAATTTTAACTGCACAGCTGATGATAAACATGATAGAAATCATACAGAACCACATGCACCCTTTCGGAAGGCAATGCTAGCACTCACAGTCTCAGGATGTCACAGGAGACTCACAGTCTGAGTGATGTATGGAGGAAAATCCACCACAATATAAAGCAGTACACGTGGGTCCACAGCAGGGAACTTGTTTTATCTTTAGCTAGGTTAGACAGGTTTTATTCCTTTACGCATCATTTTAGCATTTTCAAAGGGTGTAATATATGTCCAGTAGGTTTCTCAGACCATTCAATGGTCTTATGTGAGGTTTTTATTGCAAATATGAAGAGCAAGTCTGCATATTGGCATTTTAACACCACTTTGCTTTTAGATGCGCATTTTAGAGAGGTTTTTATTTATTTTTGGAAAGGTTTTAGAGAGAGGAAGGGGGATTTTGAATGTTTAAAGCAATGGTGGGACTATGGTAAAGTACAGATAAAGCAGCTTTGTCAACAGTACATTCTCAATGTCTCTCGTGACATCACCAAGTCTATGAAAGATCTGGAGATAGATATTGTGGAGCTGCAGAGCTCTGCGCAGTCCACTGGAAATGGAGGTTGTGTTGAGAACCTCAAATCAAAAAAAGCCGTGCTGGCAGACCTGCTGGGCTCCAGAGTGCAGGGGGCGCTAGTCCGCTCGCGTTTCCAGAGCGCTTCTGTAATGGATTCCCCGTCCAAGTTCTTCTTCAATCTGGAGAAGAAGAACGGCCAGAGCAGACAGATCCATGCGTTGGGGTTTTCTCAGAGAGTTTTGAGGACTCCTCTCTTGAGGACTCCTCTCTCCCCCAGAGCTGCAGGAGGGCTGTTCTTACTCTGTTGCCAAAGAAAGGAGACCTGCATGAGATCAAGAACTGGAGGCCCGTCTCACTGCTGTGTGTGGATTATAAGCTGCTGTCAAAAGTCCTGTCCAATCGGCTGAAGAAGGTGATGGACCAGCTCATTCACCGGTCTCAGACTTACTGTGTGCCCGGCAGGTCCATTGTTGACAATGTGTCACTTATTAGGGATATTTTGGAAGTCTCCGGTTCTTTGGGCTTAGATACTGGTCTGGTTTCTTTAGACCAGGAAAAAGCTTTTGATCGGGTTGAGCAGCGTTACCTTTGGAAAGTTTTACAAAGGTACGGCCTCAGCCCGGGTCTGATAGCTAAGATGAAGGTCCTGTATGAGGACATTGAGAGTGTGCTTAAGATAAATGGTGGTCTATGTAAACCTTTTAAGGCAGAAAGAGGTATTCGACAAGGCTGCTCCATGTCTGGTATGTTGTACTCACTGTCCATAGAGCCCATGTTGCACAATGTTCGTTGTTTTATTGATGGCTTGTTTTTACCTGATATTAGCACAAATTTTATTTCATCAGCCTATGCAGACGACATCATGATTTTTATTAAAAATCAAGAGGATGTTGACAAATTGGGTAAGATTGTTGAAACGTTTGGAAAGATCTCGGCTGCCAAAGTGAACTGGGCCAAATGTGAGGCTCTGGCAGTTGGGAGGTGGTCTGCGGGGCTGCCCCGGCTGCCTGGGGGGCTGAGCTGGAAAAGGGGGGGTCTTAAATACCTGGGGGTTCATCTAGGGGATGAACAGACTGAAAGGAAGAACTGGGAGGATGTGCTGGAGAAGGTTGAGGGGAAGCTGGCCAAGTGGAGGTGGCTGCTTCCACACATGTCCTACAGAGGAAGGGTCCTCATCATCTATAATCTTGTAGCGTCAACCTTGTGGCACAGACTGAAGTGTTTACAACCCCCTGCTGGGCTCTTACAAAAAGTCCAAACGGTAATTTTAAACTTTTTCTGGGATAAGTTGCATTGGGTTCCTCAGAGTGTACTATATCTTCCAAAAGAAGAGGGGGGCAGGGGTTAGTTCACCTGGGGAGCAGAGCGGTGGCTTTCAGGCTGCAGTTTATCCAGCGGTACCTCTCGGGGCAGGATGATGTCGTCTGGAGACAAGTAACAGGCATCATTTTAAGGAGGATGGCGGGCCTCTTTTTAGACAAGTCTTTGTTTTTATTGAATTGTGTTTTTTTTCGTGTGTGTAATTTGCCTCCTTTTTATCATGGTGTTTTCAAAGCTTGGACTCTTTTTAAATGGGACAGACTGGGGCCCAACAGCGTCTCTGTTCTGCCCCTGGTGTGCGGGGCCCGGCTGGACTTGCAGGATGGCAGCAGCCCTGGCCTCACCCAGCGCCTGCACTCCACTGGGGTGGTCAAGCTGAGGCAGGTGGTGGACGTGGCAGGGCCCGGGTTTCACAACACTGAGGCTGTAGCTTCTCTCCTGGGCCTGAGATCCAGCCGGCACACCAGAAACATCATGAACCAATGGACCATCAAACTGACCAGTGAGGAGCGAGAGATGCTGCGGGACTACTTCAGCGGGGCGGATGTACCGGATGAAGGGGATCCATTTCCAGAGCTTGGTCTGTCGGTGGACCAGACCGGACTGGTGAAACCCATGGTTTTTTCCAACGCCACGATGGATCTACAGTTACCTTCTGGAAAAAGTATATATAAGTACTGTGTGGTGGCTACGCACAAACACAAACTGAGCACTAGGAGGGACCCGGTGTGGAAGGAGAGGCTGCAGGGCCGTGTGCCTGTGTGGAGGCTCCTTTACAAGCTGCCTCTCAACAAGAGAACAGGAGACCTGCAGTGGAGGCTCCTGCAGGGGGCGCTCGCTGTGAATAGTTTTAGTGCAAAAATCAACCCCACTGTGTCCGAGAACTGTCCATTCTGTGACCAAACTGAGACTCTGGTCCATTGCTACCTGGACTGCCACAGACTGAGAGTTTTATTCAATATTTTAAAAACAGTGTTTTTAAATTGTGGAGAGGTTTGGTCGGAGGCTGCTTTTATCTGTGGTGCTGGTTACGATAAGGAAAATCTCTCTCTCTCTCTCTCTCTCGGGTATACATGGCGGTGAGTAAATCGATTTGCCGAAGCGTGTCATGCCCCGGTACGATAGGTGGCGCTGTGCCCATTTCAACTAGTGGTAATAGAGCCACCGGTTGACCTCTTTACGTCACCAGCAACAAGAAACTCAGGCGGCATTCGAGAAAGATGTTTTCAGTAGACCGCTGTCAGTTCACTTCGGGTCCATATCACCTCAAAATAAATGTATTTTTCTTCGAACTTGTTTACGATCTTTATTCATTCATTGCGCCGCGGCCAAACTGACGGGGATATTCTCTGATATTATGAATCTTAAAGACTGCGTCGGGTCTCTGACTCTCTGGTACTTCCACAACAAGTAAAGACCTAGTGGAGTTTATCTCGCCCATGGGGGAAAAAGGAATTGTGGGAAAGGAACTTTGGCTTTGACTCTCTGAAGTCAAGATTGAACCGATCATGGAGGAGAAAGCGATTGTTGTCGTATGTGGGCTTTGCCGCATAGGTGATCCAAAAGCCGGTCGGAACAATGGTATGTCAGAGCGGAGGGTTTATTCGGATACAAAAATAAACCCTATAATAAAGGGACGTCGGACTAGTGGGCTGTAGGACCAATGGGAATTTTTTGGGTTATTGAGAGGTCGGCCGCGGCACAATGAATGAAGAAAGAACGTAAACACGTTGGAAGAAAAAAACTTTTTGACAGATGTGCCCGAAGTTACTACTTTACAACCTCGTTGATGACCCACATTTAGGAAAACATGTACTTGTAATTCAGCCTTGGGTGAATTACAAGAATGACGGCGACAACAACAACACGACTATCGTCTCCTTCTACTTCCAGCTCACGGCCCCGGGAAAAGATCTCGAGCATGCACAGAACGCAATTCAATGCATAATCCAATTCGACTCCGTACAGGCACGCTTAACTCGACTATGAATCGCATTATCTAGGGGTCTTAACTCGACTATGAGAAACCCAATTCGATTCGATTTTAGCTCGACTAAGGTGTACACATGCATCTTAGTAATCCAATCATAGTTGGACTAACCCCCCCCACCGTGTCCCCCCCCCCCACCTGCTAGCTGGTGCTGTTTGCGGGGAAGGTGAACACCATCGCGGGCATCGCCACCATCTTCTTCCTCCTGGTGTACGCCGCCGTGGACCTGGCCTGCCTCGCCCTGGAGTGGGCCTCCGCCCCCAACTTCAGGTAGACACACACTCACACACGCACACACACACACACACAGACACACACAGACACACACAGACACAGACACGCACACGCACACGCAGACACGGACACACACACGCACGCACGCACGCACAGACACACACACACACACACACACTCACAATCACACTCACACCCTCCCTGCCCCCCTCTCATGAACACCATGGATTGGTGGACATGTGAATCGTCCTGTATGTTCCCCCCCCCCCCCCCCCCCCCCCCCTTAACAAACATTGTGGCGGGAGGCTGGCCTGTTTTCTAGCACTTTCTCCCACTTTGTAAACCATATTTGCTGATTGATTCTCTCTCTCTCTCTCTCTCTCTCTCTCTCTCTCTCTCTCTCTCTCTCTCTCTCTCTCTCTCTCTCTCTCTCTCTCTCTCTCTCTCTCTCTCTCTCTCTCTCTCTCTCTCTCTCTCTCTCTCATGATGTGGAGGTTTTTTTGGTGTTGACAGCTGGCAGGTGTTGCCAGGGCAACGGTGAGCTAATCAAAAGACACTAACCACTGCCCTCGGTGTCCACAATGGAGAGGGGCCAAAGAATGAATAGTGTTTTTAATGTGTGTTGTATGCGTGGGTCCGGCCTGCTGGTTGTGTGTGTTTTATGCGTGGGTTCGGCCTGCTGGTTGTGTGTGCAGTGTGTAGTGTGTAAAGGTGCTGAAAGCCGTGTTCACGCCGCCAATTCATGTTGAATATGGCGACCACGTACAGCCCTAGATTGGACTGTAGAAATGTAACTTTAAGCAACAGGATTAGCAATCGAGCTAATCCAGAAATCTATAAAAAAGTTAGTAAACCTATTTTCAACAGCACAAACAGAAGTGTGATATAAAGGGCCGGAGGAGAGACAGGGTGTTGATAAGGTAACAGTGATACAATCTGCTCCTCTGTGTTTCCACTTTTTAATCTGCTGTGTAACAAGAAGCTGAATAACGCATGTGGACAGCTGCTGTTGTAGTTCTGCAGGAAAACGTTCATATCCCCTTTTGCTACTTTGTGGATGTTGCTTGAAAGCCCGATCTTTAGAGAACACCAAAATGGCATGTTCACGTAGGCTGTCAAACTGCTTTCAACACCACAATTTCCTCATGATTACAGCATAGTTGTCAGGACTGCTCCCCTGTGACACCGGTTGGTTGGTTGTGTGTGTTTTTCTTGCTCCTCTTCACATTTGCTCATCATCTGTAATCATCTCCACCACTCTACAAGAACCCTGCGCCAGCAGCCATTCACCGCCAGATCCATGTGCGCATGCACATTCCAAGGCCCGTTAAATGAGCGGCCTTGTCAGAGAGGGGATCCTAACAGTCTCTGTGGCCCAAACGTTGGCTTTCCATCCGTGGAACGAACTGCACTCAACACTCGGCTGGAAGGGTCAGTCCATAGCTCTGTTAGCATTAATTGACTAAGGCAGTGGTACTCAAACTTTTTATACTGCGTACCACCTCAGAAAATATTTGTCCCCAAGTACCATCATTAGGAACAATGTTATAAAATATAACAAACTACAGTAGCGTAGGCCTGCGGCCCTATTCTGCTACACACAGTTCACGCCGGAGGCACATTTAGTCTTAAAAAATATATTATTTATTGTCAACTGTGGTCAGCTGTACAAAGTGGTAGCACTAGAACATACACAGAGACACACACGCACACAACAAGTGAGAACATTAAGAATAACAACTGTGTACCAACAACCTGTTTGAAAATGTAAGGCTAAATACAAATAATATTGAAAGTTGGCCAGCCCACTGATAACTGAACTTCTATAAGCCTCATGAGACGGGCGCGCCTGCCTCTGCAAACACAGTCCTGCGATGTCTGGATACATCGAGGTCAGCTTCAGTCTCAGGTGTGGCTCAGCATCAATCCTGCTTCTGTATTTTGTTTTTATGATGGAAAGTGAAGACAAGACAAGACTTTCTCGCACTGATGTGAAGTCGTCAGCTGATATTGAAACAAAAATATTACAGGAAAGGCCAAACTTATTTTAAACTCCATTTTTAATGATCTCTTGGTGAACGTATTTCCATTCGTCCTAGTATTTTGATATTATTAAGTCAACGAGACAGATCCAAGACACACACACAGTTTAACGTGCAATGGTTTTTATTCACCCAAGTATCTCAGAAGAACGACAAGAGTGTGCCGCCTTCATAGTCCATAATCCGTTGTTCAATCGTTCAGTCCAGGGGTCAGCTCCAGAAGGGTTGTCTAAAACAAAGCGGTCGGTACACAGTAATCAATGAAGTCCTCTTACTCTCACTTGCCAGTACACACAGTGTTAGCTCCCCAGCGGCTAACACTCCCCAGAGGCTCACACAGACGCCCTCTGGGTACCTAGCCTATCCCCTCCCTGTGTGGGGTTTGGCTCTCTCTTTTAACCACCCAGCACTCCTGGTTAATGGTCCTCAGGTTTGTGTCGTTACCAGAGGAAGTCCATTTATGGCTTGGGGGTGGAGCCAGATATCTCCCTTTACCTTCCATTGCCCTCACTCCTCCCTGCCGTCTGCCACAGTATGTATGTATGTATGTATGTATGTACAGTATGTATGTATGTATGTACAGTATGTATGTATGTATGTATGTATGTATGTACAGTATGTATGTATGTATGTATGTATGTATGTACAGTATGTATGTATGTATGTATGTATGTATGTATGTATGTACAGTATGTATGTATGTATGTATGTATGTATGTATGTATGTACATATGTATGTATGTATGTATGTAGTAATGAATGATTTTTTGGAAACTCTTTTGCGTACCACTTAATAGCGGATACCACCAGTGGTACGCGTACCATAGTTTGAGAACCGCTGGACTAAGGAGCTGATTAGAATCGTCTGAATGCTGTGGTTGTGAAGCAGTTGGGCCTTGAGGATTTGCCTCAGCCATTGGAAGCCAATGCTCTGGATGGACGGCTCCTAGACAGAATAACATCTAGGACCACACCAGTGCACCTTCTGTTGTCAGGTAACCATCAAGAGGAAATACGTGTCTACGTAATAAATTCCCATCATGTTCCTGTTGTTCTTGGTCATCCGTGGCTGATGGAACATAACCCTCAGATAGATTGGGTTTCTGCCAAGGTACTTGGTTGTTGGAGCCCATGTTGCCATGTGTCCTCAGTCTGCTCTGCCTCCGTCTGTCCCTAGTCAGGTTCCTTATCAAGGACTTTTATGCAGCATGCCTCATCTGTCTTCTCCGTCCCTCGGGCAGTTTCTTCTATGTGTACAAGAAGGCCAAGGTCTCTATCTGGGCATTAACTTCAGAGGACTCAATAACATAACAGTAAAGAACAAGTGTCTGTTGCCTCTCATTAACTCGACCTCCGCAATGTGTACCATCTAATGGAAGATGGGCTATACCATACCCCTAGGTCACTTTGAGTGTTCAGTGATGCTGGGGTCACTAATGCTCCACCGTCTTCCAGAACCTAGTAAATGATGTCCTTAGGGAGATGTTAGATCGATTTGTTTGTTTACTCCAGAACCCTCCCGGGACATGTCCAGCACATCCGCCAAGTCCTCCTAACGAGTTCTGGAGAACCGGCTATTGGGGAAGGTGGAGAAATGTGAACAAATGTGCCCTCAGTCGCTTTCCTTGGTAACATCGTCGCCAAGGGACTGGTAAAGATGGGCCCAGCCAAGGTAGACACAGTCCTGGATTGGCCCGGGCCTGCTAGCTGGTCAGCCCTTGGCGGTGAAGGAGGCTTTGGAGGAGTGGCATCGTTGGCGGGAGGGATCTGAGCGGCCCTTCTTGCCCCGGACAGATCTTAAGAACCTGGCAGTGGAACCTCAGAAGAACGACTTACCTGTCAGGCCAGATGGGCTTTCTTTTTGGTCCTTTCTCTTTCACCTTGACCCATGTTGTGGATAAAACCGACAATCTAATACTCACAAAACATGAGAGGTCAAGAAGGACTAGGTTTGAATGTTCAAGGCTTTATTACAACTGCACAGAGTAGCAACAAAACCTGAGTTGGTTTGCAAAGAACTCGCGAGCGGCCTCAGACCCCGCGTTATATTCCTACTTGTGTGGCCTCCCCTGAGATGTCTTTGGCCAATCACAATGCTCTAAACTACGGGCCCTCCCCGTTCCCGTTAACATTTATCTTCCCGCCCCCCGGTGCCCAAAATACATTCAAATACAGTAACTCATCAAGAATTACATACAAAAGGGTTACACATTAAACGGTAGTTACATGAAGTTACAGATTACACATTACAGTTATATGACGTGAGGTCTTTGATTAAAATCCATTCATCGCCTTGTTTATTAACCTGATCTTAAACCGACATGATTTACCACATGTGTTTAAGAGATGAGTCCTGTTAAACCAATATTTATTTAAACAGTAAAACATGCATTGAAATAGTCAACAATGCCACTATATTTGTCTGTGGCATATACAGTCATGATCATAAAGCTGGTAGTGTCTGACTTTAACAGGAGTATGGACTAGTTGACTCCAACTTCTGAGTGGAGTCAACCAGTCACACTCCCAGAGCAAGTGTCCCGTAAAACGCTTCTTATCAAAGCCCCCCCCCCCCCCCACTCACCGTGACGTGAGCCAGACCTCTCGCTCTCTCTCAGGGGCCACTTCTATGTAAATGAGGCGATCGGGGGTTCATCTTTTGAAAGCATGTGCCGTGAAGAGAGACACATGTCCCTCGGGATGTAGGCATTTCTTGACCGAAGGAGGCCAGATAATATTAATACAGTGTTTAACGTTTGGCTTTACTGTAACACTATTTAACTTATATACTTATATACTTAACCTTAATATCTAAGTGAACTGAGAACTATACTGATGTCATTGACTACAGAGGGATAACTGTATCAGTGGCCGCGGGTCAGCCTAGGGCCTGCTTTGATCCACGGAAACCCCCGTACAGGAGGTGTTTATGAATGACCTGTTGATTCAGTTTCTCTCTACCATAATTCCAACCATTTGGCCGAGATGTTCTTTCAAGCCTCCATTATTTTCTACCATATATCCCCCCTTTGGGACTTACGAAGTCCCACACATCCCTTAACCCACCTGTATTAGCATTTTACGATCTAGATGAATCCTCGGTTACTCTACCCTCCATTTATTGCACATTTATAAAACACAAAATTAGAAACATTACATTCAACATCATAATATTCAAACACATGGAATAGGTCTTTCCAGGTGCAAAGTTTTTGTACAGAAACACATCAGCCGGTGTGTTTCTGTCTTGTCTTATCAGACAGGCACTTGTCTTCTCTCCATCGGTGAGTCCATCATTACTGCTGCTCCACCGGGGGAGATGCTGGGTCTGTGCGTGGCGCCCGGGCCTCTATACCTCTTGGGGTCGTTGGTTTCCTCTCCACCTCCACGTCTAAGCTTCCAGGGGGGAAGGCTCTGTGGTTACAGTGTTTACCCCTCAGCAGCAGGTGGAACAGGTTGCCACAGCCGGTCCTCCCCCGTCGCACTCTCCAGGGCTGTCAGTTCCTGTGAATGATACAAAACCAAAGGAGCTTCATAGCTGAGCGGCATCTGACTGACACCAAAAGTTTTCATGACACATCCCGTGTGCTGACTATAGAGGCTAAGACGGTACCTATTTTTGTTAACCAACGGCCAAACATTTTGTCAAACCTGTCCATGACCAGCATTATCTTTGAGGTCATCACGTAGACTACGAAATTTCTCTAAGGCCAGTAAATAAGCCATCAGGGGCTGTATTGTTAGGAATGAATGTGCAGCATTCATCCCTAAGCATTGCACATACACCTCCACGTTCAGCTAGAACCATATCTAGGGCCATCCGGTTTTGCCAAGCCATTCGGGGTGTGGCGTGCACCTGTTCTGGGTTAGTCTGGAACTTTGTATTGGTGCTGGTTCGGGTTGTTGGATGGCTGCTATGGACAGTAGGGAGATGAAAACAAGCATGACAGATGACATGACGGCTAACATGTATGCACCAGGTTATAACACAAGAAATTAAAAATGTACTCAATTTGTTTCAGTTCTGGTACTTAGCTCTGGATAGTGGCTGGGATGGCAGGATGAACCGGCATCGGATGTGGTTCCAAGGGTTTGGTCGTGCAGTGGTTGAGATGGTACCATGTGGTGTTCCCTTTCACTTGGGTGACTGTTGGTGTTGCTCTGGTGGATTGCTCCTTCTCTCCTGGGCTTGTTTCACTTTCTCCTGAACAACATGCCCTTTCCCGTCAGTAGGGGAAGCAAAGCCAGCCCATTGTTCCAGCTACGTGTGTCGTTCCTGCGGTTAATTGGAGTATCGTTATCGAGGTGAGAGCCGCCCAGCAGGCTCACCCCGACCCAGGGAACCACCCTGTGGGTCGCTTTTGTTCTGCATATGGTCGTCTTGTGTGCTTCAATGGGCCACTCATCAAATCGTACCCTTCAGCCTGGCCACCAGCTCACCAGACTCTTGCTGTCCTCCGGATAAGGTTTTGGTGGCCGTCCTTGAAGGAGGATAGTCTTACGTCTCTGCTTGTCCTGTAATAGGACCTCCAATCAGCCCGGTCTGCTGCGCCTTCTGCCTGTTCTGGTCTCTTTGTGGGTCCGGCCTTTGTATCTGAGTTGACTGTTGACTGTTTCTGATGTATTCAAACAGTAGTTTACTATTACTTTACTATTAATACTACCCTCTGCCAAGAATACCGCAGATCTGTCGGTGAGGGAGGTTTTCCACGTCCACGGCCTCCCAGTGACATTGTTTCAGATCGGGGTCCCCAAGCCATCTGGACAGCCTTCTGCTTCGCGATTGATGTCATCCCCAGTGTCTCTTCAGAGTATCACCCTAACAAACGGCCAAGCTGAGAGGGCTAACCAGCAACTTGACCCCTCCGCTGTCTGGTCCCCACCCATCCCCCTGGGCCTCCCAGTTCACTTGGGGGGGCGTTTGTCCATAATACCCTGCCCACCTTAGCTACAGGTAGGTCACCATTTCAGAGAGAAGCCAAAAGTGGTGGAACTCCAGCTCCTAACTATTCCCAGGGTGAGGAGGTATCCCTCTCAACCAAGGATCTGTCCTTTAAGACGTCACCTAGATTCATTGGACCGTCTGTCATGGATAAAGTCATCAGTCTGACAGTAGTCCGTTTGAAACATCTCCGTACCCTCCTCCATTCCACCCATTTTTCCCATTTTCCCATTTTTCCATTTGTCCTGCTTGAAACCCGTCTCCAACCGTTCGTTGATTCCTCCTCCTCCTCCTCCTCCTCCTACACCACCTAACATACTTGCCAACATGGTCCGTCGTCTGTTGGACTGTCGCCACTGTGGCCGCTTGCTGCATTGTCTTGTTAATTGGGAGAGTTAAGGTCCGGAAGAGAAGTGTTGGATATCTCGCCAACAGGCAGCCACTGCTAGATCGCCGCATGGTTGTTGTCTACGGTCCAAGCGTCCATACGTCCATCAGTTTGCCTGCCAGTTTGTTTGTTAGTTGACTGCCTGCCTGTAACATTGTACCTGTTCTCCCTGTCTTCTGGATGACCAGCCTGCCTGTCCACCATGCAGCCAGCACTCACTCAGGATTTACCACCTGGAGTCACTCACTGTTCCCCAAGCCCTAACACCAGCCTACCACACCATCTCAAAGCCCTGCCTGGTTTCAATCAATTATTATTGTTAAGCTTACCTTGTTCGTCTGTGTCTGCACTTGGGTTCTGCCTAGACCTGTGACCATGGCCACTGTGTAGGCTGTTTGTTTAGTGATGCACACTGAGATGAATATCATGGGATTCTTGGCAGCGGTGTGATGGGGGAGATATGGGGGTATGATGATGGTGACGTGGAGGCAGGAAGCCAAACGGGGGCTGATGTGGAAAGCGTGCTGAAGGCCTGACTTTGGTTCTTTTTTGAGATTTGAAAAACATTTCCTTGTACAAGTCTCTTGTCAACGTGTTCACCTGCATGCGATTGCTAGTGTGTTCTTGTTGTTGTTTGTCTTGTTGTTTTAATGACCTACAAGATGCAGAAGATTAGTTGAAACAAAATGCTTCTATTGAATACGTCTAACTTTCCCTGCAAGATTGAAGTGTAATTTCTTTCTCAGGGCTGCGATGTGGGGAGGGGGAATACCATTTAAACACCACGACTGTTGCCTTTATAGTCATGAAAAAGAAGAGGCTGATAGTGTGGACAGATTACGTGGCCCCTGTTATGGATTCTCTCGCTACAGCCGTTGAATATCAGATGGTACCTCCCGGTAATCGCAAATAAATGTTATCCAATACATAGCATGTCAACAAATATAACAAAAAAGAATTACTGGTGCAAACTGCTGCAGAGGTGATGAATGGTTGTGGATCCACAAGGCTTCATCAAACAAGTCTTAGTGAATGAGGCGTTGGCTTCCCTTTTAGTATCTGTGGAGTGTAGGTGTGGTTGTGTTGCTGCCTGGCTTACCTCAACCTGACCTTACGCCTCACAGCGCGTCCACCCTCAGAACACACACACAGCGTGATACATGCCAATGGAATTGCTGCTGTCAAATTATGAAGTAGGTAGAAAGAATTACAAAAAAGCTGAAAATGGCCCTAGTGATGGAGTGGTGGTTTA
>NC_140274.1:1683518-1747205 GCF_964030765.1 Micromesistius poutassou | reverse complement strand
GGAGGAGGAGGGAGGAAAGAGGAGGCGGAGAAGGGAGAGACACAGAGAGCTTCCAATAAAGAGCTGATGAATGATGAGTGGGACACAGAGATAGGCTGATGGATGGGGGGGAGATAGGGGGGAGATAGGGGGGAGGACGGGGAGACAGACCTTCTCTTCCTCTCCTTGGTTTGTCTTCTGCTCTCCGACTGCATAATGGTAACGATTTAGAAATGTGACTTAATCCACCCACTACCCATTAACACACACACACACACACACACCACACACACTCACAGACACAAATTCACTTAAAACACACACACACACACACACACACACACACTCACAGACACAAATTCACTTAAAAACACACACACACACACACTCACAGACACAAATTCACTTAAAAACACACACACACACACACACACACTTAAAACACACACACACACACTCACACACACACACACACACACACTCACACACTTAAAACACACACATACACTTAAAACACACACACACACACACACACACACAAACTCCCTTAAAAAGCACAGACACACACACTAACACAGTCACACGCACTCAGAACCTGAACTTAAAACATACACACACATAAAACAAACACACACACACTCACTTAACACACACTGAAAACACAGGCACACTGTGCTGTAGCCGAGCTAATGTCCTCATTAACACTCATTAACATGAGCAACATCACTTGATGATCAAAGGGTAAACGGTGTAATCCCGACCGCGGGCGGCGGCTAGGTGCTGACGTGCGGCGGCTAGGTGCTGGTGTGTGGCGGCTAGGTGCTGGTGTGTGGCTAGGTGCTGGTGTGTGGCGGCTAGGTGCTGACGTGCGGCGGCTAGGTGCTGGTGTGTGGCGGCTAGGTGCTGGTGTGCGGCTAGGTGCTGGTGTGCGGCGGCTAGGTGCTGGTGTGTGGCTAGGTGCTGGTGTGTGGCTAGGTGCTGGTGTGCGGCGGCTAGGTGCTGGTGTGCGGCGGCTAGGTGCTGGTGTGTGGCGGCTAGGTGCTGGTGTGTGGCGGCTAGGTGCTGGTGTGTGGCGGCTAGGTGCTGGTGTGTGGCGGCTAGGTGCTGGTGTGCGGCGGCTAGGTGCTGGTGTGCGGCGGCTAGGTGCTGGTGTGTGGCTAGGTGCTGGTGTGTGGCTAGGTGCTGGTGTGTGGCTAGGTGCTGGTGTGCGGCGGCTAGGTGCTGGTGTGTGGCGGCTAGGTGCTGGTGTGTGGCTAGGTGCTGGTGTGTGGCTAGGTGCTGGTGTGCGGCTAGGTGCTGGTGTGTGGCTAGGTGCTGGTGTGCGGCGGCTAGGTGCTGGTGTGCGGCGGCTAGGTGCTGGTGTGTGGCTAGGTGCTGGTGTGTGGCTAGGTGCTGGTGTGCGGCTAGGTGCTGATGTGTGGCTAGGTGCTGGTGTGCGGCTAGGTGCTGGTGTGTGGCTAGGTGCTGATGTGTGGCTAGGTGCTGGTGTGTGGCTAGGTGCTGGTGTGCGGCTAGGTGCTGGTGTGCGGCTATGTGCTAATGTGCGGCTAGGTGCTGGTGTGCGGCTAGGTGCTGGTGTGTGGCTAGGTGCTGATGTGTGGCTAGGTGCTGGTGTGTGGCTAGGTGCTGGTGTGCGGCGGCTAGGTGCTGGTGTGCGGCTAGGTGCTGGTGTGTGGCTAGGTGCTGATGTGTGGCTAGGTGCTGGTGTGCGGCTATGTGCTAATGTGCGGCTAGGTGCTGGTGTGCGGCTAGGTGCTGGTGTGCGGCTAGGTGCTGGTGTGCGGCGGCTAGGTGCTGGTGTGTGGCGGCTAGGTGCTGGTGTGCGGCGGCTAGGTGCTGGTGTGTGGCGGCTAGGTGCTGGTGTGTGGCGGCTAGGTGCTGGTGTGTGGCTAGGTGCTGGTGTGTGGCTAGGTGCTGGTGTGTGGCGGCTAGGTGCTGGTGTGCGGCGGCTAGGTGCTGGTGTGTGGCTAGGTGCTGGTGTGCGGCGGCTAGGTGCTGGTGTGCGGCGGCTAGGTGCTGGTGTGTGGCGGCTAGGTGCTGGTGTGTGGCTAGGTGCTGGTGTGCGGCTAGGTGCTGGTGTGCGGCGGCTAGGTGCTGGTGTGTGGCTAGGTGCTGGTGTGCGGCTAGGTGCTGGTGTGCGGCGGCTAGGTGCTGGTGTGTGGCTAGGTTGCTGGTGGTGCGGCTAGGTGCTGGTGTGCGGCGGCTAGGTGCTGGTGTGTGGCGGCTAGGTGCTGGTGTGCGGCGGCTAGGTGCTGGTGTGCGGCTAGGTGCTGGTGTGCGGCGGCTAGGTGCTGGTGTGTGGCTAGGTGCTGATGTGTGGCTAGGTGCTGGTGTGCGGCTAGGTGCTGGTGTGTGGCTAGGTGCTGGCGTGCGGCGGCTAGGTGCTGGTGTGCGGCGGCTAGGTGCTGGTGTGTGGCTAGGTGCTGGTGTGCGGCGGCTAGGTGCTGGTGTGCGGCGGCTAGGTGCTGGTGTGTGGCGGCTAGGTGCTGGTGTGCGGCGGCTAGGTGCTGGTGTGTGGCTAGGTGCTGGTGTGTGGCTAGGTGCTGATGTGTGGCTAGGTGCTGGTGTGTGGCGGCTAGGTGCTGGTGTGCGGCTAGGTGCTGGTGTGCGGCTAGGTGCTGGTGTGTGGCTAGGTGCTGATGTGTGGCTAGGTGCTGGTGTGCGGCGGCTAGGTGCTGGTGTGTGGCTAGGTGCTGGTGTGTGGCTAGGTGCTGGTGTGTGGCGGCTAGGTGCTGGTGTGGCGGCTAGGTGCTGGCGTGCGGCGGCTAGGTGCTGGTGTGCGGCGGCTAGGTGCTGGTGTGTGGCTAGGTGCTGGTGTGTGGCTAGGTGCTGGTGTGCGGCGGCTAGGTGCTGGTGTGTGGCTAGGTGCTGGTGTGCGGCGGCTAGGTGCTGGTGTGCGGCGGCTAGGTGCTGGTGTGCGGCGGCTAGGTGCTGGTGTGCGGCTAGGTGCTGGTGTGCGGCTATGTGCTAATGTGCGGCTAGGTGCTGGTGTGCGGCTAGGTGCTGGTGTGCGGCTAGGTGCTGGTGTGCGGCGGCTAGGTGCTGGTGTGTGGCTAGGTGCTGGTGTGTGGCGGCTAGGTGCTGGTGTGCGGCGGCTAGGTGCTGGTGTGCGGCGGCTAGGTGCTGGTGTGCGGCGGCTAGGTGCTGGTGTGTGGCTAGGTGCTGGTGTGTGGCTAGGTGCTGGTGTGCGGCGGCTAGGTGCTGGTGTGCGGCGGCTAGGTGCTGGTGTGTGGCTAGGTGCTGGTGTGCGGCGGCTAGGTGCTGGTGTGCGGCGGCTAGGTGCTGGTGTGTGGCGGCTAGGTGCTGGTGTGCGGCGGCTAGGTGCTGGTGTGCGGCGGCTAGGTGCTGGTGTGCGGCGGCTAGGTGCTGGTGTGTGGCGGCTAGGTGCTGGTGTGTGGCTAGGTGCTGGTGTGCGGCGGCTAGGTGCTGGTGTGCGGCTAGGTGCTGGTGTGCGGCGGCTAGGTGCTGGTGTGCGGCGGCTAGGTGCTGGTGTGTGGCGCTAGGTGCTGGTGTGCGGCGGCTAGGTGCTGGTGTGCGGCGGCTAGGTGCTGGTGTGCGGCGGCTAGGTGCTGGTGTGTGGCTAGGTGCTGGTGTGTGGCTAGGTGCTGGTGTGCGGCGGCTAGGTGCTGGTGTGCGGCGGCTAGGTGCTGGTGTGCGGCTAGGTGCTGGTGTGCGGCGGCTAGGTGCTGGTGTGCGGCGGCTAGGTGCTGGTGTGTGGCTAGGTGCTGGTGTGTGGCTAGGTGCTGGTGTGCGGCTAGGTGCTAATGTGCGGCTAGGTGCTGGTGTGCGGCTAGGTGCTGGTGTGCGGCTAGGTGCTGGTGTGCGGCGGCTAGGTGCTGGTGTGCGGCGGCTAGGTGCTGGTGTGTGGCTAGGTGCTGGTGTGTGGCTAGGTGCTGGTGTGCGGCGGCTAGGTGCTGGTGTGTGGCTAGGTGCTGGTGTGTGGCGGCTAGGTGCTGGTGTGCGGCGGCTAGGTGCTGGTGTGCGGCGGCTAGGTGCTGGTGTGCGGCGGCTAGGTGCTGGTGTGTGGCTAGGTGCTGGTGTGTGGCGGCTAGGTGCTGGTGTGTGGCTAGGTGCTGGTGTGCGGCGGCTAGTGCTGGTGTGCGGCGGCTAGGTGCTGGTGTGTGGCGGCTAGGTGCTGGTGTGTGGCTAGGTGCTGGTGTGTGGCTAGGTGCTGGTGTGCGGCGGCTAGGTGCTGGTGTGCGGCGGCTAGGTGCTGGTGTGCGGCTAGGTGCTGGTGTGCGGCGGCTAGGTGCTGGTGTGTGGCTAGGTGCTGGTGTGCGGCGGCTAGGTGCTGGTGTGCGGCGGCTAGGTGCTGGTGTGCGGCGGCTAGGTGCTGGTGTGTGGCGGCTAGGTGCTGGTGTGTGGCTAGGTGCTGGTGTGTGGCTAGGTGCTGGTGTGCGGCGGCTAGGTGCTGGTGTGCGGCTAGGTGCTGGTGTGCGGCGGCTAGGTGCTGGTGTGTGGCGGCTAGGTGCTGGTGTGGCGGCTAGGTGCTGGTGTGCGGCGGCTAGGTGCTGGTGTGCGGCGGCTAGGTGCTGGTGTGTGGCTAGGTGCTGGTGTGTGGCGGCTAGGTGCTGGTGTGCGGCGGCTAGGTGCTGGTGTGTGGCTAGGTGCTGGTGTGTGGCGGCTAGGTGCTGGTGTGCGGCTAGGTGCTGGTGTGCGGCTAGGTGCTGGTGTGCGGCTAGGTGCTGGTGTGTGGCTAGGTGCTGGTGTGTGGCTAGGTGCTGGTGTGTGGCTAGGTGCTGGTGTGCGGCGGCTAGGTGCTGGTGTGTGGCTAGGTGCTGGTGTGTGGCTAGGTGCTGGTGTGTGGCTAGGTGCTGGTGTGCGGCTAGGTGCTGGTGTGCGGCGGCTAGGTGCTGGTGTGCGGCGGCTAGGTGCTGGTGTGTGGCTAGGTGCTGGTGTGCGGCGGCTAGGTGCTGGTGTGCGGCGGCTAGGTGCTGGTGTGCGGCGGCTAGGTGCTGGTGTGCGGCGGCTAGGTGCTGGTGTGCGGCGGCTAGGTGCTGGTGTGCGGCGGCTAGGTGCTGGTGTGCGGCGGCTAGGTGCTGGTGTGTGGCTAGGTGCTGGTGTGTGGCTAGGTGCTGGTGTGTGGCGGCTAGGTGCTGGTGTGTGGCGGCTAGGTGCTGGTGTGTGGCGGCTAGGTGCTGGTGTGTGGCTAGGTGCTGGTGTGTGGCTAGGTGCTGTGTGTGGCGGCTAGGTGCTGGTGTGTGGCGGCTAGGTGCTGGTGTGTGGCGGCTAGGTGCTGGTGTGTGGCGGCTAGGTGCTGGTGTGTGGCGGCTAGGTGCTGGTGTGTGGCTAGGTGCTGGTGTGTGGCTAGGTGCTGGTGTGCGGCGGCTAGGTGCTGGTGTGCGGCGGCTAGGTGCTGGTGTGCGGCTAGGTGCTGGTGTGCGGCGGCTAGGTGCTGGTGTGCGGCGGCTAGGTGCTGGTGTGTGGCTAGGTGCTGGTGTGCGGCTAGGTGCTGGTGTGTGGCTAGGTGCTGGTGTGTGGCTAGGTGCTGGTGTGTGGCTAGGTGCTGGTGTGTGGCTAAGTGCTGGTGTGTGGCTAGGTGCTGGTGTGCGGCTAGGTGCTAATGTGCGGCTAGGTGCTGGTGTGCGGCTAGGTGCTGGTGTGCGGCTAGGTGCTGGTGTGCGGCGGCTAGGTGCTGGTGTGCGGCGGCTAGGTGCTGGTGTGTGGCTAGGTGCTGGTGTGTGGCTAGGTGCTGGTGTGCGGCGGCTAGGTGCTGGTGTGTGGCTAGGTGCTGGTGTGCGGCTAGGTGCTAATGTGCGGCTAGGTGCTGGTGTGTGGCTAGGTGCTGGTGTGCGGCTAGGTGCTGGTGTGCGGCGGCTAGGTGCTGGTGTGCGGCGGCTAGGTGCTGGTGTGTGGCTAGGTGCTGGTGTGTGGCTAGGTGCTGGTGTGCGGCGGCTAGGTGCTGGTGTGTGGCTAGGTGCTGGTGTGTGGCGGCTAGGTGCTGGTGTGCGGCGGCTAGGTGCTGGTGTGCGGCGGCTAGGTGCTGGTGTGCGGCGGCTAGGTGCTGGTGTGTGGCTAGGTGCTGGTGTGTGGCTAGGTGCTGGTGTGTGGCGGCTAGGTGCTGGTGTGTGGCTAGGTGCTGGTGTGTGGCGGCTAGGTGCTGGTGTGCGGCGGCTAGGTGCTGGTGTGTGGCGGCTAGGTGCTGGTGTGTGGCTAGGTGCTGGTGTGTGGCTAGGTGCTGGTGTGCGGCGGCTAGGTGCTGGTGTGCGGCTAGGTGCTGGTGTGCGGCGGCTAGGTGCTGGTGTGTGGCTAGGTGCTGGTGTGCGGCGGCTAGGTGCTGGTGTGCGGCGGCTAGGTGCTGGTGTGCGGCGGCTAGGTGCTGGTGTGTGGCGGCTAGGTGCTGGTGTGTGGCTAGGTGCTGGTGTGTGGCTAGGTGCTGGTGTGCGGCGGCTAGGTGCTGGTGTGCGGCTAGGTGCTGGTGTGCGGCGGCTAGGTGCTGGTGTGTGGCTAGGTGCTGGTGTGTGGCGGCTAGGTGCTGGTGTGGCGGCTAGGTGCTGGTGTGCGGCGGCTAGGTGCTGGTGTGCGGCGGCTAGGTGCTGGTGTGTGGCTAGGTGCTGGTGTGTGGCGGCTAGGTGCTGGTGTGCGGCGGCTAGGTGCTGGTGTGTGGCTAGGTGCTGGTGTGTGGCGGCTAGGTGCTGGTGTGCGGCTAGGTGCTGGTGTGCGGCTAGGTGCTGGTGTGTGGCTAGGTGCTGGTGTGCGGCTAGGTGCTGGTGTGTGGCCAGGTGCTGGTGTGCGGCGGCTAGGTGCTGGTGTGCGGCGGCTAGGTGCTGGTGTGTGGCTAGGTGCTGGTGTGTGGCTAGGTGCTGGTGTGTGGCTAGGTGCTGGTGTGCGGCTAGGTGCTGGTGTGCGGCGGCTAGGTGCTGGTGTGCGGCGGCTAGGTGCTGGTGTGTGGCTAGGTACTGGTGTGCGGCGGCTAGGTGCTGGTGTGCGGCGGCTAGGTGCTGGTGTGCGGCGGCTAGGTGCTGGTGTGCGGCGGCTAGGTGCTGGTGTGCGGCGGCTAGGTGCTGGTGTGCGGCGGCTAGGTGCTGGTGTGCGGCGGCTAGGTGCTGGTGTGTGGCTAGGTGCTGGTGTGTGGCTAGGTGCTGGTGTGTGGCGGCTAGGTGCTGGTGTGTGGCGGCTAGGTGCTGGTGTGTGGCGGCTAGGTGCTGGTGTGTGGCTAGGTGCTGGTGTGTGGCGGCTAGGTGCTGGTGTGTGGCGGCTAGGTGCTGGTGTGTGGCTAGGTGCTGGTGTGTGGCTAGGTGCTGGTGTGTGGCGGCTAGGTGCTGGTGTGTGGCTAGGTGCTGGTGTGTGGCTAGGTGCTGGTGTGTGGCTAGGTGCTGGTGTGTGGCGGCTAGGTGGTGGTGTGTGGCGGCTAGGTGCTGGTGTGTGGCGGCTAGGTGCTGGTGTGTGGCGGCTAGGTGCTGGTGTGTGGCTAGGTGCTGGTGTGCGGCTAGGTGCTGGTGTGTGGCGGCTAGGTGCTGGTGTGTGGCTAGGTGCTGGTGTGTGGCGGCTAGGTGCTGGTGTGTGGCGGCTAGGTGCTGGTGTGTGGCGGCTAGGTGCTGGTGTGTGGCTAGGTGCTGGTGTGCGGCGGCTAGGTGCTGGTGTGCGGCGGCTAGGTGCTGGTGTGTGGCTAGGTGCTGGTGTGCGGCTAGGTGCTGGTGTGTGGCGGCTAGGTGCTGGTGTGCGGCTAGGTGCTGGTGTGTGGCGGCTAGGTGCTGGTGTGTGGCTAGGTGCTGGTGTGTGGCTAGGTGCTGGTGTGTGGCGGCTAGGTGCTGGTGTGTGGCTAGGTGCTGGTGTGTGGCGGCTAGGTGCTGGTGTGTGGCGGCTAGGTGCTGGTGTGTGGCTAGGTGCTGGTGTGTGGCTAGGTGCTGGTGTGTGGCGGCTAGGTGCTGGTGTGCGGCTAGGTGCTGGTGTGTGGCGGCTAGGTGCTGGTGTGTGGCTAGGTGCTGGTGTGTGGCTAGGTGCTGGTGTGTGGCGGCTAGGTGCTGGTGTGTGGCTAGGTGCTGGTGTGTGGCTAGGTGCTGGTGTGTGGCGGCTAGGTGCTGGTGTGTGGCGGCTAGGTGCTGGTGTGTGGCGGCTAGGTGCTGGTGTGTGGCGGCTAGGTGCTGGTGTGTGGCTAGGTGCTGGTGTGTGGCTAGGTGCTGGTGTGCGGCGGCTAGGTGCTGGTGTGCGGCGGCTAGGTGCTGGTGTGCGGCTAGGTGCTGGTGTGCGGCGGCTAGGTGCTGGTGTGCGGCGGCTAGGTGCTGGTGTGTGGCTAGGTGCTGGTGTGTGGCTAGGTGCTGGTGTGCGGCTAGGTGCTAATGTGCGGCTAGGTGCTGGTGTGCGGCTAGGTGCTGGTGTGCGGCTAGGTGCTGGTGTGCGGCGGCTAGGTGCTGGTGTGTGGCTAGGTGCTGGTGTGCGGCTAGGTGCTGGTGTGTGGCTAGGTGCTGGTGTGTGGCTAGGTGCTGGTGTGTGGCTAAGTGCTGGTGTGTGGCTAGGTGCTGGTGTGCGGCTAGGTGCTAATGTGCGGCTAGGTGCTGGTGTGCGGCTAGGTGCTGGTGTGCGGCTAGGTGCTGGTGTGCGGCGGCTAGGTGCTGGTGTGCGGCGGCTAGGTGCTGGTGTGTGGCTAGGTGCTGGTGTGTGGCTAGGTGCTGGTGTGCGGCGGCTAGGTGCTGGTGTGTGGCTAGGTGCTGGTGTGCGGCTAGGTGCTAATGTGCGGCTAGGTGCTGGTGTGTGGCTAGGTGCTGGTGTGCGGCTAGGTGCTGGTGTGCGGCGGCTAGGTGCTGGTGTGCGGCGGCTAGGTGCTGGTGTGTGGCTAGGTGCTGGTGTGTGGCTAGGTGCTGGTGTGCGGCGGCTAGGTGCTGGTGTGTGGCTAGGTGCTGGTGTGTGGCGGCTAGGTGCTGGTGTGCGGCGGCTAGGTGCTGGTGTGCGGCGGCTAGGTGCTGGTGTGCGGCGGCTAGGTGCTGGTGTGTGGCTAGGTGCTGGTGTGTGGCTAGGTGCTGGTGTGTGGCGGCTAGGTGCTGGTGTGTGGCTAGGTGCTGGTGTGTGGCGGCTAGGTGCTGGTGTGTGGCGGCTAGGTGCTGGTGTGCGGCGGCTAGGTGCTGGTGTGTGGCGGCTAGGTGCTGGTGTGTGGCTAGGTGCTGGTGTGTGGCTAGGTGCTGGTGTGCGGCGGCTAGGTGCTGGTGTGCGGCTAGGTGCTGGTGTGCGGCGGCTAGGTGCTGGTGTGTGGCTAGGTGCTGGTGTGCGGCGGCTAGGTGCTGGTGTGCGGCGGCTAGGTGCTGGTGTGCGGCGGCTAGGTGCTGGTGTGTGGCGGCTAGGTGCTGGTGTGTGGCTAGGTGCTGGTGTGTGGCTAGGTGCTGGTGTGCGGCGGCTAGGTGCTGGTGTGCGGCTAGGTGCTGGTGTGCGGCGGCTAGGTGCTGGTGTGTGGCTAGGTGCTGGTGTGTGGCGGCTAGGTGCTGGTGTGGCGGCTAGGTGCTGGTGTGCGGCGGCTAGGTGCTGGTGTGCGGCGGCTAGGTGCTGGTGTGTGGCTAGGTGCTGGTGTGTGGCGGCTAGGTGCTGGTGTGCGGCGGCTAGGTGCTGGTGTGTGGCTAGGTGCTGGTGTGTGGCGGCTAGGTGCTGGTGTGCGGCTAGGTGCTGGTGTGCGGCTAGGTGCTGGTGTGTGGCTAGGTGCTGGTGTGCGGCTAGGTGCTGGTGTGTGGCCAGGTGCTGGTGTGCGGCGGCTAGGTGCTGGTGTGCGGCGGCTAGGTGCTGGTGTGTGGCTAGGTGCTGGTGTGTGGCTAGGTGCTGGTGTGTGGCTAGGTGCTGGTGTGCGGCTAGGTGCTGGTGTGCGGCGGCTAGGTGCTGGTGTGCGGCGGCTAGGTGCTGGTGTGTGGCTAGGTACTGGTGTGCGGCGGCTAGGTGCTGGTGTGCGGCGGCTAGGTGCTGGTGTGCGGCGGCTAGGTGCTGGTGTGCGGCGGCTAGGTGCTGGTGTGCGGCGGCTAGGTGCTGGTGTGCGGCGGCTAGGTGCTGGTGTGTGGCTAGGTGCTGGTGTGTGGCTAGGTGCTGGTGTGTGGCGGCTAGGTGCTGGTGTGTGGCGGCTAGGTGCTGGTGTGTGGCGGCTAGGTGCTGGTGTGTGGCTAGGTGCTGGTGTGTGGCGGCTAGGTGCTGGTGTGTGGCGGCTAGGTGCTGGTGTGTGGCTAGGTGCTGGTGTGTGGCTAGGTGCTGGTGTGTGGCGGCTAGGTGCTGGTGTGTGGCTAGGTGCTGGTGTGTGGCTAGGTGCTGGTGTGTGGCTAGGTGCTGGTGTGTGGCGGCTAGGTGCTGGTGTGTGGCGGCTAGGTGCTGGTGTGTGGCGGCTAGGTGCTGGTGTGTGGCGGCTAGGTGCTGGTGTGTGGCTAGGTGCTGGTGTGCGGCTAGGTGCTGGTGTGTGGCGGCTAGGTGCTGGTGTGTGGCTAGGTGCTGGTGTGTGGCGGCTAGGTGCTGGTGTGTGGCGGCTAGGTGCTGGTGTGTGGCGGCTAGGTGCTGGTGTGTGGCTAGGTGCTGGTGTGCGGCGGCTAGGTGCTGGTGTGCGGCGGCTAGGTGCTGGTGTGTGGCTAGGTGCTGGTGTGTGGCGGCTAGGTGCTGGTGTGCGGCTAGGTGCTGGTGTGTGGCGGCTAGGTGCTGGTGTGCGGCTAGGTGCTGGTGTGTGGCGGCTAGGTGCTGGTGTGTGGCTAGGTGCTGGTGTGTGGCTAGGTGCTGGTGTGTGGCGGCTAGGTGCTGGTGTGTGGCTAGGTGCTGGTGTGTGGCGGCTAGGTGCTGGTGTGTGGCGGCTAGGTGCTGGTGTGTGGCTAGGTGCTGGTGTGTGGCTAGGTGCTGGTGTGTGGCGGCTAGGTGCTGGTGTGCGGCTAGGTGCTGGTGTGTGGCGGCTAGGTGCTGGTGTGTGGCTAGGTGCTGGTGTGTGGCTAGGTGCTGGTGTGTGGCGGCTAGGTGCTGGTGTGTGGCTAGGTGCTGGTGTGTGGCTAGGTGCTGGTGTGTGGCGGCTAGGTGCTGGTGTGTGGCGGCTAGGTGCTGGTGTGTGGCGGCTAGGTGCTGGTGTGTGGCGGCTAGGTGCTGGTGTGTGGCTAGGTGCTGGTGTGTGGCTAGGTGCTGGTGTGCGGCGGCTAGGTGCTGGTGTGCGGCGGCTAGGTGCTGGTGTGCGGCTAGGTGCTGGTGTGCGGCGGCTAGGTGCTGGTGTGCGGCGGCTAGGTGCTGGTGTGTGGCTAGGTGCTGGTGTGCGGCTAGGTGCTGGTGTGTGGCTAGGTGCTGGTGTGTGGCTAGGTGCTGGTGTGTGGCTAGGTGCTGGTGTGTGGCTAAGTGCTGGTGTGTGGCTAGGTGCTGGTGTGCGGCTAGGTGCTAATGTGCGGCTAGGTGCTGGTGTGCGGCTAGGTGCTGGTTTGCGGCTAGGTGCTGGTGTGCGGCGGCTAGGTGCTGGTGTGCGGCGGCTAGGTGCTGGTGTGTGGCTAGGTGCTGGTGTGTGGCTAGGTGCTGGTGTGCGGCGGCTAGGTGCTGGTGTGTGGCTAGGTGCTGGTGTGCGGCTAGGTGCTAATGTGCGGCTAGGTGCTGGTGTGTGGCTAGGTGCTGGTGTGCGGCTAGGTGCTGGTGTGCGGCGGCTAGGTGCTGGTGTGCGGCGGCTAGGTGCTGGTGTGTGGCTAGGTGCTGGTGTGTGGCTAGGTGCTGGTGTGCGGCGGCTAGGTGCTGGTGTGTGGCTAGGTGCTGGTGTGTGGCGGCTAGGTGCTGGTGTGCGGCGGCTAGGTGCTGGTGTGCGGCGGCTAGGTGCTGGTGTGCGGCGGCTAGGTGCTGGTGTGTGGCTAGGTGCTGGTGTGTGGCGGCTAGGTGCTGGTGTGTGGCTAGGTGCTGGTGTGTGGCGGCTAGGTGCTGGTGTGCGGCGGCTAGGTGCTGGTGTGTGGCGGCTAGGTGCTGGTGTGTGGCTAGGTGCTGGTGTGTGGCTAGGTGCTGGTGTGCGGCGGCTAGGTGCTGGTGTGCGGCTAGGTGCTGGTGTGCGGCGGCTAGGTGCTGGTGTGTGGCTAGGTGCTGGTGTGCGGCGGCTAGGTGCTGGTGTGCGGCGGCTAGGTGCTGGTGTGCGGCGGCTAGGTGCTGGTGTGTGGCGGCTAGGTGCTGGTGTGTGGCTAGGTGCTGGTGTGTGGCTAGGTGCTGGTGTGCGGCGGCTAGGTGCTGGTGTGCGGCTAGGTGCTGGTGTGCGGCGGCTAGGTGCTGGTGTGTGGCTAGGTGCTGGTGTGTGGCGGCTAGGTGCTGGTGTGGCGGCTAGGTGCTGGTGTGCGGCGGCTAGGTGCTGGTGTGCGGCGGCTAGGTGCTGGTGTGTGGCGGCTAGGTGCTGGTGTGCGGCGGCTAGGTGCTGGTGTGTGGCTAGGTGCTGGTGTGTGGCGGCTAGGTGCTGGTGTGCGGCTAGGTGCTGGTGTGCGGCTAGGTGCTGGTGTGTGGCTAGGTGCTGGTGTGCGGCTAGGTGCTGGTGTGTGGCTAGGTGCTGGTGTGCGGCGGCTAGGTGCTGGTGTGTGGCTAGGTGCTGGTGTGCGGCTAGGTGCTGGTGTGCGGCTAGGTGCTGGTGTGTGGCTAGGTGCTGGTGTGCGGCTAGGTGCTGGTGTGTGGCTAGGTGCTGGTGTGCGGCGGCTAGGTGCTGGTGTGCGGCGGCTAGGTGCTGGTGTGTGGCTAGGTGCTGGTGTGTGGCTAGGTGCTGGTGTGTGGCTAGGTGCTGGTGTGCGGCTAGGTGCTGGTGTGCGGCGGCTAGGTGCTGGTGTGCGGCGGCTAGGTGCTGGTGTGTGGCTAGGTGCTGGTGTGCGGCGGCTAGGTGCTGGTGTGCGGCGGCTAGGTGCTGGTGTGCGGCGGCTAGGTGCTGGTGTGCGGCGGCTAGGTGCTGGTGTGCGGCGGCTAGGTGCTGGTGTGTGGCTAGGTGCTGGTGTGTGGCTAGGTGCTGGTGTGTGGCGGCTAGGTGCTGGTGTGTGGCGGCTAGGTGCTGGTGTGTGGCGGCTAGGTGCTGGTGTGTGGCTAGGTGCTGGTGTGTGGCGGCTAGGTGCTGGTGTGTGGCGGCTAGGTGCTGGTGTGTGGCGGCTAGGTGCTGGTGTGTGGCTAGGTGCTGGTGTGTGGCGGCTAGGTGCTGGTGTGTGGCGGCTAGGTGCTGGTGTGTGGCTAGGTGCTGGTGTGTGGCTAGGTGCTGGTGTGTGGCGGCTAGGTGCTGGTGTGTGGCTAGGTGCTGGTGTGTGGCTAGGTGCTGGTGTGTGGCTAGGTGCTGGTGTGTGGCGGCTAGGTGCTGGTGTGTGGCGGCTAGGTGCTGGTGTGTGGCGGCTAGGTGCTGGTGTGTGGCGGCTAGGTGCTGGTGTGTGGCGGCTAGGTGCTGGTGTGTGGCTAGGTGCTGGTGTGCGGCTAGGTGCTGGTGTGTGGCGGCTAGGTGCTGGTGTGTGGCTAGGTGCTGGTGTGTGGCGGCTAGGTGCTGGTGTGTGGCGGCTAGGTGCTGGTGTGTGGCGGCTAGGTGCTGGTGTGTGGCTAGGTGCTGGTGTGCGGCGGCTAGGTGCTGGTGTGCGGCGGCTAGGTGCTGGTGTGTGGCGGCTAGGTGCTGGTGTGTGGCTAGGTGCTGGTGTGTGGCTAGGTGCTGGTGTGTGGCTAGGTGCTGGTGTGCGGCGGCTAGGTGCTGGTGTGCGGCTAGGTGCTGGTGTGCGGCGGCTAGGTGCTGGTGTGTGGCTAGGTGCTGGTGTGTGGCGGCTAGGTGCTGGTGTGGCGGCTAGGTGCTGGTGTGCGGCGGCTAGGTGCTGGTGTGCGGCGGCTAGGTGCTGGTGTGTGGCGGCTAGGTGCTGGTGTGCGGCGGCTAGGTGCTGGTGTGTGGCTAGGTGCTGGTGTGTGGCGGCTAGGTGCTGGTGTGCGGCTAGGTGCTGGTGTGCGGCTAGGTGCTGGTGTGTGGCTAGGTGCTGGTGTGCGGCTAGGTGCTGGTGTGTGGCTAGGTGCTGGTGTGCGGCGGCTAGGTGCTGGTGTGTGGCTAGGTGCTGGTGTGCGGCTAGGTGCTGGTGTGCGGCTAGGTGCTGGTGTGTGGCTAGGTGCTGGTGTGCGGCTAGGTGCTGGTGTGTGGCTAGGTGCTGGTGTGCGGCGGCTAGGTGCTGGTGTGCGGCGGCTAGGTGCTGGTGTGTGGCTAGGTGCTGGTGTGTGGCTAGGTGCTGGTGTGTGGCTAGGTGCTGGTGTGCGGCTAGGTGCTGGTGTGCGGCGGCTAGGTGCTGGTGTGCGGCGGCTAGGTGCTGGTGTGTGGCTAGGTGCTGGTGTGCGGCGGCTAGGTGCTGGTGTGCGGCGGCTAGGTGCTGGTGTGCGGCGGCTAGATGCTGGTGTGCGGCGGCTAGGTGCTGGTGTGCGGCGGCTAGGTGCTGGTGTGTGGCTAGGTGCTGGTGTGTGGCTAGGTGCTGGTGTGTGGCGGCTAGGTGCTGGTGTGTGGCGGCTAGGTGCTGGTGTGTGGCGGCTAGGTGCTGGTGTGTGGCTAGGTGCTGGTGTGTGGCGGCTAGGTGCTGGTGTGTGGCGGCTAGGTGCTGGTGTGTGGCGGCTAGGTGCTGGTGTGTGGCTAGGTGCTGGTGTGTGGCGGCTAGGTGCTGGTGTGTGGCGGCTAGGTGCTGGTGTGTGGCTAGGTGCTGGTGTGTGGCTAGGTGCTGGTGTGTGGCGGCTAGGTGCTGGTGTGTGGCTAGGTGCTGGTGTGTGGCTAGGTGCTGGTGTGTGGCTAGGTGCTGGTGTGTGGCGGCTAGGTGCTGGTGTGTGGCGGCTAGGTGCTGGTGTGTGGCGGCTAGGTGCTGGTGTGTGGCGGCTAGGTGCTGGTGTGTGGCGGCTAGGTGCTGGTGTGTGGCTAGGTGCTGGTGTGCGGCTAGGTGCTGGTGTGTGGCGGCTAGGTGCTGGTGTGTGGCTAGGTGCTGGTGTGTGGCGGCTAGGTGCTGGTGTGTGGCGGCTAGGTGCTGGTGTGTGGCGGCTAGGTGCTGGTGTGTGGCTAGGTGCTGGTGTGCGGCGGCTAGGTGCTGGTGTGCGGCGGCTAGGTGCTGGTGTGTGGCTAGGTGCTGGTGTGTGGCGGCTAGGTGCTGGTGTGCGGCTAGGTGCTGGTGTGTGGCGGCTAGGTGCTGGTGTGCGGCTAGGTGCTGGTGTGTGGCGGCTAGGTGCTGGTGTGTGGCTAGGTGCTGGTGTGTGGCTAGGTGCTGGTGTGTGGCGGCTAGGTGCTGGTGTGTGGCTAGGTGCTGGTGTGTGGCTAGGTGCTGGTGTGTGGCTAGGTGCTGGTGTGTGGCGGCTAGGTGCTGGTGTGTGGCTAGGTGCTGGTGTGTGGCGGCTAGGTGCTGGTGTGTGGCGGCTAGGTGCTGGTGTGTGGCTAGGTGCTGGTGTGTGGCTAGGTGCTGGTGTGTGGCGGCTAGGTGCTGGTGTGCGGCTAGGTGCTGGTGTGTGGCTAGGTGCTGGTGTGCGGCTAGGTGCTGGTGTGCGGCTAGGTGCTGGTGTGCGGCGGCTAGGTGCTGGTGTGTGGCTAGGTGCTGGTGTGTGGCTAGGTGCTGGTGTGTGGCTAGGTGCTGGTGTGTGGCTAGGTGCTGGTGTGTGGCTAGGTGCTGGTGTGTGGCTAGGTGCTGGTGTGTGGCTAGGTGCTGGTGTGCGGCGGCTAGGTGCTGGTGTGTGGCTAGGTGCTGGTGTGTGGCTAGGTGCTGGTGTGCGGCTAGGTGCTGGTGTGTGGCGGCTAGGTGCTGGTGTGCGGCTAGGTGCTGGTGTGTGGCTAGGTGCTGGTGTGTGGCTAGGTGCTGGTGTGTGGCGGCTAGGTGCTGGTGTGCGGCGGCTAGGTGCTGGTGTGCGGCTAGGTGCTGGTGTGCGGCGGCTAGGTGCTGGTGTGTGGCTAGGTGCTGATGTGCGGCGGCTAGGTGCTGGTGTGTGGCTAGGTGCTGGTGTGCGGCGGCTAGGTGCTGATGTGCGGCTGCGAGGCGCTAACGTCTCCCTAATGCTGTCCTCTGCACCGGCTCATCAGCGCTGGATCACACACACACACACACACACACACACACACACACACACACACACACACACACACACACACACACAGTCACCGGCAGGAACATTATCGCATAATGAAAACTTAAATACGAAAGTTGCATGCCAACACACACAGACACACACACACACACACACACACACGCACGCACGCACGCACGCACACACGCACGCACGCACGCACGCACACACACACACACACACACACACACACACACACACACACACACACACACACACAGTCCCACTACATAAGTCTCTATTCTCCGGCCCACTGCAGCTGTCTCATATCCTAATGCCGTTTTGATTAGTTATGTGATTTGCTTCAGCTCACACACACACTCGCACACAAAGACACACACACACACACACACACACACACACACACACACACACACACAATCATACACTACAACCAGGGAGTGAAAGAAAAGCAACGAGAGGCCTGGGGTAGAACAACACTCAGTGAATCCACTTCCTCTGAACGCCCCATCAGCCGCCCGGCCTCACGGCCTCCTGTCTCACTGCTCCTGTCCCCCCCCCCTGGGGGAGGAGGAACCTGTCTCACTGTCCCCCCCCCTGGGGGAGGAGGAACCTGTCTCACTGCTCCTGTCCCCCCCGGGGGAGGAGGAACCTGTCTCACTGCTCCTGTCCCCCGCCCCGGGGGAGGAGGAACCTGTCTCACTGCTCCTTTGAGGAGGAACCTGTCTCACTGTCCCCCGCCCCGGGGGAGGAGGAACCTGTCTCACTGCTCCTTTGAGGAGGAACCTGTCTCACTGTCCCCCCCCCCGGGGGAGGAGAAACCTGTCTCACTGCTCCTGTCCCCCGCCCAGGGGGACAGGAGGAACCTGTCTCACTGCTCCTGTCCCCCCCGGGGGAGGAGGAACCTGTCTCACTGCTCCTGTCCCCCGCCCCGGGGGAGGAGGAACCTGTCTCACTGCTCCTTTGAGGAGGAACCTGTCTCACTGTCCCCCGCCCCGGGGGAGGAGGAACCTGTCTCACTGCTCCTTTGAGGAGGAACCTGTCTCACTGTCCCCCCCCCCGGGGGAGGAGAAACCTGTCTCACTGCTCCTGTCCCCCGCCCAGGGGGACAGGAGGAACCTGTCTCACTGCTCCTGTCCCCCCCGGGGGAGGAGGACCCTGTCTCACTGCCCTGCTTGCCCCCCCCCCAGGTGAGGAAGTACCTGCTGATGCTGGACGTGCGTAAGGACCACGTCAAGTTCTGGCGGCCCCAGGTGCTGCTGATGGTGTCCAACCCGCGCACCGCCGCCGGCCTCATCTCCTTCATCAACGACATCAAGAAGAGCGGCCTGTACGTCCTGGGCCACGTCCAGCTGGGGGAGCTGAGTGAGTCCACCGCAACACACACACACACACACACACACACACACACACACACACATACACACACACACACACACACACACACACAAGAAGAGCGGCCTGTACGTCCTGGGCCACATCCAGCTGGGGGAGCTGAGTGAGTCCACCGCAACACACACACACACACACACACACACACACACACACACACACACACACACACACACACATACACAGACACACAAGAAGAGCGGCCTGTACGTCCTGGGCCACGTGCAGCTGGGGGAGCGCGTCCTGCTGTGCGTCCTACTGTACATTTAAAACCTTTAAGCACATGTACGCATGCGTCCCGTCTTCACGGCTCGTCTGGTAACCTGCTGCTTTATTGCTGATGAGATACAAGCGAGGGCGACAAGAAACCTGGTTCTCATTTTCAAAGGTTTGTTTAAAGTTATATTTAGAAAAATACCGCTCAATGCATCTCCAGAAGCATATCTGCACAATATAACCCCTATAGATTCAACAGTATCTACAAATCCGCTCATCTGAAAGTGAGGCAGCCCAACTGTCTGCTGGCCGTGTCAGTCTCCTCACTAGAGGGTAACACTAACTGTGTGTCTGTCTGCTGGCCGTGTCAGTCTCCTCACCAGAGGGTAACACTAACTGTGTGTCTGTCTGCTGGCCGTGTCAGTCTCCTCACCAGAGGGTAACACTAACACCTCCCCTCCATTCATCAGAGGAGAGGTTTGTCCCGCTGTGACCCGGGTTAAGTGTTAAGAGCTGAGGGATGGAGGGATGAGGGATGGAGGGCTGAGGGATGAAGGGCTGAGGGATGAAGGGCTGAGGCGTGAGGGAGAGCCGACGCCCTCGTCTGAAGAAGCAGGCGTGCGCCACGCGGCGGTGGAGAGCTCTCTGATCACAGGAACAGCTCCGCCTCTTCTGCTGCTACAGGCCAGGGCCGCCCAGCGCCCTCCTCTTACCCTGACCAGAGGACACACACACACACACACACACACACACACACACACACACACGCTCGCTCGCTCGCTGTTCATGTTAGATATTGAAGAGACAGAGCCCTTGTATGAGGCGCATATGCCATTCATGCACACGTAAACACATTGTTTGAGTGTAACTGAGTGTGTATGTTTTATGTGTGTGTGTGTGAGTGTGTGTGTATGTCTTTGGATTCAGCAGGTCCTATATCTATATTGCATTTGTTTGATCATTTCCAAAATTCCAACTTATAAGACCCCCCTTGCTGCAGAGCTATGGCATGAATTCTTCTCCAGGATTTGGATGTCCCGCGAGGACCAAAATGCATATTGTTGTTTACGTTGTTCTGTTTCTTTATGTGCGTTGCTTCCTGCTTTTGTTTGGTGATGATTGATGGCCTGTCTCCTCCCTTTATCTCCTCCTTCCTATCTCCCTTCCCTATCTCGCACTCACCATTCAACTCCACACCGCTCGCTCTCTCTCTCACTCTCTCTCCCTCGCTCTTTCCTAAACCTCCCCTCCCTCCCTGCATCTTTCACACCAATCTCAATTTAATGCTCCCGCATCTCTTATGTTTCTCAATCCACATCTCCCTTTCTCCTCTCTCTCTCTCTCTCTCCCTCTTCTCAACACGACGTCCTCCCCCTCTCCTCCCCTCTCGGCCCCTCCTCCTCCTCCTCCCTGTCTTTTGTTGTCTCCCTCTGCCCCCCCCCCCCCCCCCCGCTGCCTCGCGGTGCAGACACCCTGCCGTCGGACCCCCTGCAGTCCCAGTACGACTCGTGGCTCTCCCTGGTGGACCACCTCAACATCAAGGCCTTCGTCAACCTGACTCTGGCCACCTCGGTGCGCCACGGGGTGCAGCACCTGCTCTTCATCTCCGGCCTGGGTCAGTGGGCCCCCCGCTGAGCACAACGCCACCTCTGACCCGAGCGCTCCACTCCAGTGTGGAGGGGGCCCTGAGGGCCAGTGGGGGGTTCTTTGTTTTTATTTTCATTTTTTGGTTATTTTTCCATATGCATAATTGTCACCCTATTATTTATTATAATTGTAGATATTTGATAGTTGATATATATGTATATATATAAAGATCTAATGTCTGACAGCGGCCCCCTACGCCTTCTCTCCTGGTAGGCGGGATGCGTCCCAACACCCTGGTGCTGGGTTTCTATGACGACCAGCCCCCGGAGGACCAGCTGGGCCTGGTGCTCCCCGGGGACGCCGAGGACCCGGAGCGGCGCGCGCCGTTCCACTTCCCCCCGCTGCGCGGCGGCGCGGCCGGCGGGAAGAGCCTGGAGCCCCAGGAGTACGTGGCCGTGATCGCCGACGCCATCAAGATGCTGAAGAACGTGGCGCTGGCGCGCTACTTCCACCGCTTCCAGCGGACGCGCGCCCTGTCGCCGGCGGAGAAGGGCGCGGGCGTGTACGTGGACGTGTGGCCCGTCAACCTGCTGCGGCCCGACAGCAGCAGCTACGTGGACACCTGCTCCCTGTTCCTGCTGCAGCTCGCCTGTATCCTCAACATGGTGCGGGCCTGGCGCCGGGCCCGGCTCCGCCTCTTCCTGTGCGTGGAGGAAGGGCGCAGCCTGCGCGGCACCAAGGAGAAGCTGGGCCAGCTGCTGAAGGAGCTGCGCATCAAGGCCACGGTGTACACGGTGCCCTGGGACCGCCAGGTGGCGCTGCACTGGCAGCGGCAGGGCCGGGCCGACAAGAGGCCCCTGGGGCCCGGCCAGGAGCACCCAGAGCAGGAGGAGCACCACGAGGAGGAGCCGGAGGAGGAGGAGGAGGAGGAGGAGGAGGAGTACGTCAACAGCTTCCCCGGTAACGGGGCGCGGCTCAGCGACGACTACCTGCTGGCCGTCAACAGGCTGATCCTGGACCAGCCCTGCCTGTCTCCTGCCGTGCGCTTCCTGTACTTGCCCCGCCCGCCCGCCGACACGCGGCGCTACACCACCTACCTGCGGCAGCTGGACCTGCTCACCCTGGACCTGGGCCCCACGCTGCTCATCCACGGGGTCACGCCCGTCCTGACCACCGACCTCTGACCTCGCCCCGGCTCATGTGCGTCGATGGGGGGGGCGAGGTCTTACTGTCCGGAGGTCCAACGTCTCGCCAGTACTCCTCTAATTCCATCCCAGACCCGACCCTAAAGATAAGGCTCAATTCTGTTTTCAAATCAAATGTCAATTCTTTTGGTCCCTATTTTTTGGTATGTCATTTTAATTTGTTCTTGTTACCAAAAACAATCAAATGTATGTGAGGCAGCACTGCACTACATCATCAGTAGAGTTTTTTTTACAGGAGGTCTTTTTCACACTTTCCCTGTAATTTATTTCAGGCCATTGCTTAGTGATTTACACGAGTGCAATGCTTAGTGAACACTGTTTCACAGCAAGTAAAACCCAATGAATCATAATACGGATGGTGAATGTCAAGGTTATTTTTATCCCTATTCAGAGCTTTATTTCACCTTTTTTGATATGTTTTGTAAAATCGCCAATATGCTGTCTTTAAAATGTTTACTGAGTCTGGACTTATCCTGACTCCTCTCCAGGCATAACGCTTTATGATTGCTGAGTTTATACTTAATGTACAAAACCCTTTTAGAATGATGATTTTTTTCTATATTTTCGACCAGAAGTGGAAGATTCCAGTCAGGACTTTGCTCCCTCCTGAGCTGAGCTCCTGCTCTGCCCCAGGATTTCATACCTGACTGATTTGCACAGTGGTTTGAACTTGAGCCAAATGCAGCCTCAACGATGACGTACAAACCTCTCTCTCCTCCTGACGACACTTGAACTTAAATGACTTGGCCCAGCATACATCCCATCGTATTCTATACATTTCTTTGTACGATCTATAAAATAAGATATCTTTGTTCTAGCTTTGTTGTTTAGCTAAATTTAAATAAATTTAAATAGCTTATATTCTAGTGTGGTTCCGTTAGCCACAGTACTATTTGAAAACCAAGTGCAGAACATTACAAAATGGTAATATTAGATATCATTTGCCACAGCAATTCCCCCAAATGTATTTTTGAAGTCAATCTAATATATTTATATATTTATATATATATATCTGAATGAACAAAGAAAACTATGACGGACGTGCATGACAATGTCCTGAGTGAGTGGATTTGGAGGAGAATAGTTCATAATAATGATAATCCTTCTTGAAGCCATTCTTTATTTCTGGGACTCATGGCTACTGTAACTTTCTGAGAACTCCTTGCCTTTATTGGGACAGCGCTGTTTGTAGAACTCAGAATCTGAACCTGAACCAAAAAGGAGTTTATTGCCAAGTAGGTTTTCACATACAAGGAATTTGTTTTGGCAAATAAGGTGCATGCCATACAATAAACAAACATTCAACAATAAACAATCAACATAAATAGACAGCGTGATAACGAGACAGACAACCATAAAACCATAAGTAACGACAACGTGAACGAGATATGTAAGCACATGCCTCTCATTAGTGCAAAGGTGACTGTATGGTGACAGAGGGGGTCCAGAGGTCTGAGCCATCGTCAGTGTCAGTGGGGGACTGTATGGTGACAGAGGGGGTCCAGAGGTCTGAGCCATCGTCAGTGTCAGTGGGGGACCCGGCAGTGTTCATCAGGCCAACTGCAGTCGGGCAGAAACTGAGCTTGTGTCTTGTTTTGGTCCTGCCGGAGGGGAGTGATTCATAGAGTGTATGTCCAGGGTGGGAGGGGCCACAATCCTACCTGCCCGGCCCCGGGCCCTGGAGGGGTGGCAGACAGTCTGCTGTTGTCCTTGGCACAGGCAGCAGCGTACCAGATGGTGATGGAGGAGGTGAGGATGGACTCAATGATGGAGGTGTAGAAGAGCACCATCATTGGCTTTGGCAGGTTGAACTTCTTCAGCTGCCGCAGGAACTGACTACAAAACGTTGACTGTGGACCTCGACCGATCGACCAATCTGCCAAAGTGCCAGAAAATTAAGAGGCAACCCAAATCTACCAAGGCCCGAAATCAATACGCTCTGCCACGGATATATGAAATATCAATGAATTAATGTCATTATGTTGGGCTCCTCAAAAGATATAACCAGCATTTTAAATACTTTGTAGCTGGTTGTAGCATTTGATTATATATCTAATCCAAGGTCTGTAATAGATTCCCCTGTTATTTCAAATGAATGCTAATTATGTATTAATTGTATTATTAATTTAATTTGATTCACCAGAACAACTAATGTAAAGTTACATTCACATTACAGAACTCAATCCTGGATTATTTTGGCCAAGATCAAATATCTAGCCAATTGTTAACATGACATTGACATGTTCAGAGAGTAGATTTGTCAGATCTGGAATCACACAGAAAAGTGGGCAAAATCTCATTGAAACCAATCGTATTGGATATTCATACTATTCAGAATGTCTCAGAAGGATGGTACTTATCTTTTGTTGTTTTGGTGACACTATAAAACAACTATATCTTCAAATACAAACCATCAGAAAATGTAAAGAATTTAAAATTACAACATGCAGTCCTGTAGAAATATACGTAAACTTCTATAATTATATATAATAAAGTGTTTTTCCTCATTAGGAACCCCTGTGTTTGTACCTATTTATTTATATAATTATTTATGCCTTCAGTCAATTTCCCATGAGCTGGTTTATGCTAACTTGGCAGCCACAATAGCCGCGTTTACATGGACACTTCTGTTCTGAATAGATTTCTAATCGGAATAGATCTAGTCCTGTCATGCGATCCGAACGTACTGTATATATGATATGGCATTTCCAAAAGTGGTAAGCGAACGTTCTGTCTCTCGTGCACACCTGACACATCTGGACCGGCGGCGACTTAATGGACGTGTTATCACTATTTGGCATTTTTATGTATTTTGTTGGTTTTGTTTGTATCGTTTGTTGGTAAGGTTGGTCTGAAGCGCTCGTAGAACCTTCTTAGCTCTACCGTAGTGGTGATTCAGCTCCTGACGCATTCTCCGCCACTGTACAGTAACCTTTATAAATCCCTGTTGCGCATGGAACTGCCACATTGGCAGTGTTGTGTTTCACCCAAAAAAAAAAATTCTAAATTAATGAAATACTGGGAAACGAATAAACCATTAGAAGCAACGAGTGAACTTAATTCACTAATAAGCGGTCAAAATATTTTTTTTCAACCACTGCCTCTTTCCCTTGACAGTGCGCAAAGCCCGCACGGTGCACACAGACAGGTAGATAAAAGTAAAGCAGTCTCAGCATAAACACACAGTTGTGCGTTAAATTTGTCCATCGTGGAACACGTCAATTCCTCTAATGCTGACGTTTAAAATATATCAGCACCTATTTACCTTGATCTTCAGCTGTAGCCTTGCTGAACTCCCTGCATCCTCGCTGTCTTTATTCATTTTTTCCAGATTCGTATGGTCTTATTATGGTAAACTAGCTCATTGGTAAACACCTCGTCAGGTTTTAAACAGCGACACGCACTCGGAGACAGTAGCCTAGGCCTAAAGAAAGACAGGTCCATAGCTGCTGCACAAAAATAATGCGTGCCAAGCAGTAGACCTAGTTGGTCTTAAAGGGGGGGAAAGCAAGTTCAAGTTTAACATCGATTTGCAGTGATCACTTGGCTGAAGGGTTTTATATGCCTATTCATTACATAATCAGCGCATTTGAAACTTGTGTGGCCTATATGGGTGCGGCTTATTCTGCTTTTTTAAATACATAAATGAAAGGCTTGCGGTTTATCCATGATGCGGCCTAAATGCGGGAAATTACGGTAGGCCCCGACAGGGCGAACCGGACCCCGACTTGAAGCGGAGGTGTCTTGCTTCTCCCTTAAGGGGCTTATTTTAGATAATAACCGGCAACGTTCTATAAGCTACATTATTACACGGCTACTTGCCAAAATGAAAAAATTACGTGAGAGAGTCTATGAGTGAGAGAGTCTATGAGAGAGAGAGTCTATGAGAGAGAGAGAGAGAGAGAGCGAGAGAGAGAGAGAGAGAGAGAGAGAGAGAGAAAAAGATAGATTGTTCTCCACATCACACACTTCTGACACAGAGAGTCCTACTTATTGACGTCTTCTCACAGGTCTTCACCTAGCACCTAGTCACAGCCAGCTGCTGCTGTAGCGGCATGTCCAACGCTTTGGACATTGTTGTTCCTGTCTGCATCCCCAACAGTAGCCCTAAAAAAGTGTGTCCTTATCAGCGTCTTTTCGCTTTTTTCTTTAATTTGAGCTTGGGTAAATTTTCTAACCCTTTATTTTATTTTTGCGTTTAGACTCGTCTTGCTTCGTCTCTGTTCGTGTACTTCCCAGTCCTCCTGTCACTGGCTGCTTCCCAATGTGAAGGCTGCAGGCTTGCTAGAATGCTTTCATGCGAGTCGCGTCCTACGGAGATGAGGCTTAGTGCTGGCTAGCGTTTGTAGCGTTCTGAGTTTGGAACGAGTTGCTAGTGTGGAAGCGCTTCCTCTTCCGCTTTTTAATACTGCTCCAGTGGTAAATATTGTTATATGTTAATTGTTGAAATTGTTATTGGATACAGTAGTTTGTTTAAATACCAGCTACGTACATATTAAAACAATCCGTCAGATTTTTGCAATAATTCTCAGATGGAAAAATGCAATTCTAGTTATACTTCTAACATGTTGGTCAAAACAGAGCAGAGGGTCAAACAGGACACCATCCAAACACAGCAAGACCATCTCGAATTCTCTCTGGTCCTGCTTTGAGCAGATTATTATCTGCTCTGTCTTACCAGTATTAAGCTGCAGGAAGTTATGTGACATCCAACTCGTCACTGCAGCCAGACAGGACTCAACCTTCTGGATCTGGGCTGAGTCCCTTGATTCCACAGGAATAGAGAGTTGGGTGTCATCTGCATAGCAGTGGAAGTTAATTCCACAGCCGTGGATAACGTCGCCCAAGGGAAGCACGTAGATTGCAAAAAGCAATGGACCAAGGACCGACCCTTGTGGAACACCAAAGCGTAGTTTGCAGTGCTGCGATTCTGAACCCTCACAGAGCACAAACTGTGTTCAGAGCACAAACTGTTCTGTGAGGTAAGAATCAAGCCAGTGAAGAGCCGAACCCCCGAAGCCAACATAGTGCTCAAGACGGTGAAGGAGAATGCTGTGGTCGATTGTGTGGAACGCAGCACTGAGGTCGAGCAACACACGCATCAAGTCTGCATTGGTAACTAAAGCAAGAAGGAGATCATTTACCACTCTTGTCACAGCAGTTTCAGTTTAATGGAAATTCCTAAACCCGGACTGAAAAGGTTTGAAAAGGTTGTTCCTCATCAGATAATCTATGATTTGCTTTGCTACAATCCTTTCCTGTAACTGGACATGGAGGGGAGGGTCGATATAGGCCGATAGTTGCTGACTCATTCAGGATCTAGGCCAGGCTTTTTGAGTAGCGTTTTTATCACCACAGCCTTGAAACTAGAGGGAAGAACTCCCGTAGAGAGAGGGAGATTCATAATCGAGAGGAGGCTGCTCTATATATTCTTAGAGGACTGTTCTAAATGTTCTTAAAGGGTGTTCTAAGGGTTCTAGAGGTCTGTTCTAAGGATAGTGTTCTAAGGGTTTATATGGAGTTTATTAAGGGTTCTTATATATAGAAAGGTTCTCATGGTGTTCTCATGTGGTTCTCAGGGTGTTCTAAAGGTTCTTATAGGGTGTTACAAATGTGAGGCACAAGGTAACTAAGTGCAACAGCTCTCAAATTATCCATGTCTGTAAGTGTATATTCATGTGTGTGTGTGTGTGTGTGTGTGTTTGGTGTGTGCGTATGTGTTTGGTGTGTGTGTGTGTGTGTGTGTGTGTGTGTGTGTGTGTGTGTGTGTGTGTGTGTGTGTGTGTGCACACCCCAACGTATTAATCTAGCTCTGTCGTGTCTGTCGCCTAGATCTGAGAAAGCGTGCCGCTGGGACACAGGCAGAAGCTGTGCACGTAGCCACACATCTCATCACCCCCTCCCCGCCCCCCCCTCGCTCGCCTCACATCCACTTAATTCTACATGACATGCAGATTGCAGTCATCAGATGGCTGGGGGACAGAGAGGAGGAGAGGAGGAGGCGGTGGGGGAGTGCGAGAGGGCCCCAGAGGTGAGACGGAGGGAGAGAGTGAGAGATGGAGGGAGGAAGGGAGACGGCGGGAGTGAAAGGTTGAGGGAGAGAAGGTGGGAGAGAAACAGGGAGGGAGGGAGAGGGGGAGAAAGAGGGGGAGGCTAAATTGAAGAGGTTTGAGAGAAAAAAGGGAGCTGGGAAGTGAAGTGGGGTTTGGTCACACTGATACCTGAGTGGATAAGTGCGTGTGTGTGTATGTGTGTGTGCATGTGCATGTGCGTGTGTGTGTGTGTGTGTGTGTGTGTGTGTGTGTGTGTGTGTGTGTGTAAGAAAACTGTTCTGGAGCCAGTATTTCAAATGAATATCATCCTGCCACCTACATGTGTGTAGCTACATGTGTGTAGCTACATGTGTGTAGCTGCATGTGTGTAGCTGGCAGGATGCAGAGGAATGTTTACAGAGGGCTTCCCTTTCCTCTCAAAGTATTTGATAAGCGCTGTGGCATTAACCCCACTCCACTCTGACCATGGCTCTGTTCTCCCACTCTCTCATCCCAACTAAGCCATGTCACCGTGACTCGTCATTTTATCTGCAGTGACATTTGTTGAGTGCTTAGTGCACTGTGAATGTCTTTGGCTGTGTGTGTGTGTGTGTGTGTGCACGAGTTTGTGTAAGTGCGTGTTGTTCCCTCTGTCGCTCTCTTCTCTCGCTCACTGGGACCTGCCCAGTTGTTTCTGATCAAACATGTGCTCACTTCTCTGCTGCGTTGACGGCCATTCAAACACCAGCGCTGTCCGCCGCCGTGGCACCACCCCTCCTCCTCATGGGCTCGGGAGACGAGCTTTACACTCTTTCATTCTTTAACACACAGATTGAAGAACGTTTATCTGTGAACTCTAGAGGTAGAGGTAGGCAGCAGAGGTAGGACGAAGATTACAGATACCAGCTTTTAATATTGAACTATAAACGATAATACAATGTCAAAGGTTACAAATGTTTCAATAGTTATGGATTGACTCATTTGATAGTGGATCAATCCATTTGAGACATTCATTTTTTTAATTCAAGTGATGGATAACATAAACTCTTATTAGGGCTCTAAATAAGTTATTAAGGGTTATCCAGGTACAAACTACATAGAAATTGTGTTTATTAGCTGACATTAAGATGTATGTTAATACACATAACATTTTCTTATATATTTGGTTTGTAATAGTTCCATCTCTCAGTGATATGTTACATACTTTACATGTGTTCACCCTGCAGTCCACCACTTCACAAAGGAACACAAAGAATACAAAGGTTCAGAGAGAACCTGCCAACAACAGACCTCACTTTCAAACTATGCACAGTGACCACACATTGTACACTACAGACACACACACACAGAACAGCATGCGGGTTGACAGCGCCAACTGTGTGTGTGTGTGTGTGTGGGTGTGTGGGGGTGTCATGCTGGCCTGGGCCATGTTGTGCTTCCACTGTGCTGTCTGAATATGTATGGGCGCACTTGTCTGGGAGCCATGGGGGGTCTTCTATGCTCCTCATTCTCCAGTCTGCTTTATGGATGAAAAGTTGCCACACTGTTGAATATCTATCTAATATCTATCATCCCCATTTTCCACAAAGACGCATGCACACACACACACAGACACACACACACACACACACACACACACACACACACATCCCCGGGTACATACAGTCATTACATACATCAGTCATTGGCTATCCTATGTCAGCTAGATTTTGTTTTGCTCCATCGGGCAGGAGGTGGTGAGTGACAGGTGGTGGTGCAGGCGGGGTAAGAGTAGCACCATGATTGACCCGAGCCCCCACCCCCATCTCACCCTCCCACCTCACACACACACTGAGCCTCAGTGTGAGATGGACGGAGCGGCCGAGGAACGTTTGAAGTGGGATCCCCTCAAATGTTTGCAGCGCCTGTTCCAAAGTGTTTCCATCATGTCGGTTTGGTATGTTGGTGCGTGTGTGTGTGCGTGTGTGCTTGTGTGTGTATGTGTTTTTGTTTGAGTGTGTCTGTGTATGTGTGCATGTGTCTGAGATTATTTGTGCAGGATTGTTTGGGGCATTTAGGCCCTTACTCAGGGCCCCCTGTAGAGGAGGCAGGAATTTGCCATTACTTTGATTATTTGATACATTACATTAATAATGTGTGTGTGTATGTGTGTGTGTGTGTGTGTGTGTCTAAGGGTGGCTTTGCACGATGCACACAAAATGTCAGGGCTGTTTATTTTGCTGCTGGCTCTTCTCCTCCCTCTCTGTGACTTGGTGTTGATATGTTTTGAAGGACAGGAGGTTTTGGCTAGGAGTGATTCACACATCTGAATATGCGCTTAACAAGTCCTGTTTATTTTTTTTGTTCAATATTTTTATTGAAAATATGGCACAGGGGATACAAAGAATTGACAACTTGACAGTGAGTCAAAATAACTGCCATAAATCCAGATTTTTTTTCTTTTTTAGATATTACAGGAAGGAATAACCCAACTATAACAAACATAATAACAATAATAATACAAATTGTAAAAAAAAAAAAATGCAATTAAATAAACAAAAACATATACAAATAATACAAATAAAATAATTAGCACACACAAAAAAAGGGGAGGGGGTGGGCGGAGTGGGGCCTATCAATCAGGAGACAGAAGAAAGAGAGTTGAAGTATGTTAAGAAGGATTGCCACTTGTCGTAAAACTTGTCTGTGTTACCTCGTATTGAATATTTAATCTTCTCTAACTTGAGGAAAGACATGACATCACTGAGCCATCGAGAGCTGGAGGGAGCTTTAGTGGACTTCCAGTTAAGGAGAAGATGCCGTCTTGCCAGTAAAGAGGTGAAGGCTAAAATGTCTGAGTGCTTGGAAGTATATCGGTTGTAATCTTCAGGAATCCCAAAAATTGCAATATGGGGAGAGACAGTTATTGTCAACAAAAGTATTTTTGACATTGTATCAAAGTAGTTCTGCCAGAAGCGAGATAGTAAAGGGAAAGAATAAAACATCGTTAAATTACAGGATGAAGAATGACATTTGTCACAACTATCGATGACACTGGGATAAATTTGTGACAGTCGAGCTTTGGAAAAATGAACTCTATAATACTTTGAACTGTGTGAGTGTCAAACGAGAGCAAGTTGATCTTTTGTGGACAGGAGTTTGTTATATGTTTTAGAAATTAGAGATTTTTGAAAGGGGTTGGAACAGAGAAACTCTTCCCACAACTGAATCGCAGGTGAGGAGGGGAAGGTTGGAAATAGCAATTTGACACAATGTCTGATTTGAAAATAGCGAAATAAATGAGAGGGAGGGAGATGAAATTCACATGACAGGTCTGTAAAGCTACGGAAGATACCATCTCTATACAGGTCTTTTAAAAATGTCAGGCCTTTACCGTGCCATACAGAGAAAGTGGAGTCTGCGAGTGCGGGTTTGAATAGATTATTCTTTAGTAAGGGAGCTGAAGTTGAAGCAGAAGTCAATTTAAACTGTCTCCTGAATTGGTACCAGATCTTTAGTGTGGAACTTACTACTTGGTTGTTTGTGAAGCCAGAGGGGCTGGTTGAGATAGAGGAGGTAAGTAGAGCCAATAGAGAAGACAAAACACAAGACTCTGCCTCTAACTTACACCATGGTGGGTCGCTTGAATTAAACCAAAATGTGATTTTGTGGATGTGTGCCGCCCAATAATACAGCTGAAAATTAGGTAGAGATAAACCACCATTAAATTTGCATCTCTCCAATAATGATTTACGGACTCTGGGAACCTTTCCACACCATAAGAAGCCTGAAAAAGTTTGATCAATGGTTTTAAAAAAATGTTTAGGCAAAAATAGGGGGAAACAATGAAACAAAAACAGAAATTTTGGCAGAATGTTCATTTTCACTGTATTAATTCTTCCGATCAAAGACAGAGGTAAATTTCTCCATCTTTGAAGGTCACATTTGATTTTGGACAATCTCTGGTGTCTCTGACTTATATAAAGAAGAATAAAAAGAGCAAAAAACTGAGTTAAGGGTCCGTATGCAACTTGCCAGACAAATGTTCTATCTGAGCAATTACACGTGAGGCTCCCTGGCGGCGTAGCTGGTGAGCCAGGAGTCAGCCTGCCTTATCCCCATGCTCGTAGTATGCAGAGCGTGAGCGCAAAAGCAGACGCTCCGCATCAGTGGTTGTGATGATATCAAATTCAGTCTGAAAGTCAACGACGTTTGAGTAAACTAGGACAGGGGCTGGCGGCAAGTTGATGATCCAAATTACCAATATTATGGTGTGTTCCAGAGCCCATCCAAACCAGTGGGATGTGGGACTTATCCTACCTGAACTGTACTAGCTCCTACTTCAAAGCGTTCCAGGCTTTGAAGTAGGATGTAAGCAGAAAACATGGACAACCACCGCGCTAAGCTGATACTCGCTTTGTTTTTGAAGAGGCATTTTGACTGTCAGCAATTAAGTGTACTTATATACACAAACGAGATGGAAGAGGCCAAACGACGGATGAGGTAATTATGCACTGTAGCCTTCCTCATTGCAATTTCTTTTTGAAAAAGTCTAAAAACATCTAAAGAAAAATATGTCTATCCATTTGGCTAGGCTACGTGTTGTCTTCTTACACCCCTTCCTGTATTAAACGGCACAAAACTGTATGACAGTAAACAAATTTCATGTTTATACAACAAAATTGTCCTGATGTAATGTCAATCAATATTACAACAACAGAGTAGTTATTCTTCCTGTTTAAGTAGTCCCCCCCTCTGGTGTGAGATCTTTGTATTTTAATGTGGCATTCATTTTTTTTAAATCTGTCCGTAATTTAGGAACTAATACACTTCATGTTCTCCTTTTCAGATTATCAATACTTGGCCAATGTGTTATACCACGGCAAATTCTCAAGACTGGTACCGAATGGGAAATACTATTTCAAATGGATGAACGCACATTTTACAGACATCTTGCATCACCCACTCCCAGTTTGATTACATAACTTACCTACTGAAGCATCTGGGCCTAAATGAAGAGCACACAGGAGGCCCTTCTTCGATTCCTCTGAGACAAAAGCTTGCACTTTTTTTGTGGTATTTGGCCAATCAGAATAGTTTTCGTGAAATGTGAGACAAATTTAACATGTCACAATCATCAGCCCATAGATGTATTGTTGAAGTGCTCTCAGCTTTTTGCAACATGGTGCCCTCTTTTGTCAGCTGGCCCACCATTTGTGAGAAGACAGCCTCCTCTGCTGCTTTCAACACAAAGTGTGGCATACAAGGAATTATTGGGGCCATTGATGGCTGCCACATAAAGATACAAAGACCACACACCAGAGGGGGGGACTACTTAAACAGAAAAAAAATATTACTCTGTTGTTCTGCAAGGGATCGTGGATGAGACTGGGAGGTTTCGTGACATATTTGTGGGTGCACCTGGCAAGGTGCATGATGCAAGAATTCTACGAAAATCCACTTTTTTTGAAAACTGGAACGACAAGATTGGGAGGTTCATGTTGCTCGGGGATGGTGCCTATATTGGGCAAGCTTACCCTTTCATCATGACCCCGAAGAGGGACAACGGAGCCCTCACCATGCAGGACCAACTGAACAACTCTAAGATAAGCAGAGGCCGAGTAGTGGTAGAGCAGGCATTCGGTAGACTAAAGTGCAAATGGTTAGAGATCTCCAGAACACCAGACTGGATTTAGTAGTCATGCTCATTGTGTCTGCGTGTATGCTCCATACTCTGTGCACAGGTCCTGCAGACATCTGTGAAGAGCATCCAGGTGGTTGTCTGTGTCAAGAAGATAAAAACATCTGACATTGAGTAATAAACCATGTTCTTGCAATGGGCATATGTGTTTTGTGTAATTTCTGCTTAACATTTGTTCTGCTTTGTTTTTGAGATAAGTCATACATTTCATACTTGTGTTTAAATCAAAAGGAAACATCACAAACAGTTTGAGAGTAAAAAAAAACCTTTACTTGAATACAGTTATGTAAAATCATAATACATAAGCCCTGTCCAAGGCATGTCCAAAAAATTGTTGGCACTTTGGCACAAATGGTATAGTAGGCTACGACAATACATTTAATTATAACTTTTTTTAACACATAAGTTGTCCAAAAAGAAGTATAGGCACTGAACATATGTCAAACAAGTGGTATAGTAGGCCATGGCTACTAAGTTTACATTTTCAAGAGAAATTACTACTCACTACTATCTTGCTTCACTACCCTAACCCTTACCCTACCCCTAACCCAACACTTTAAGACTTGTTAAGATATTCTCTCATTAGAACCTCAAACGAGGTCTGAGCCTGTTTCATTTGAATTAACAATTCACTGTGCCTCCTTTCAATGGCAGACTCTGACGCTCTGAGTAATTCCACAACGTCACATTGCTGTGACCTAAACCTCTGTCTAGGTGTGCTCACTGTGCTAGGTGCTGGGCTCACTGTGCTAGGTGCTGGGCTCACTGTGCTAGGAGCTGGGCTCACTGTGCTAGGTGCTGGGCTCACTGTGCTAGGTGCTGGGCTCACTGTGCTAGGTGCTGGGCTCACTGTGCTAGGTGCTGGGCTCACTGTGCTAGGTGCTGGGCTCACTGTGCTAGGAGCTGGGCTCACTGTGCTAGGTACTGCCCACCCTCATTGACCAGATCAGGCCTGCAAATCTGGATGCCCTCTGAAGTTCGGATAACTGGGAACTCGACATCATGGTTTGCCCCCAAAAGAGCATCCATTTCATTGTAAAATTTGAAGCGAATTGTTCCCCTCCCTGTGCTCCTGTTATTATCCTTAATTTTTTTATACCCATCTACAAGGGTGTTCCATTTTCTATTGAGCCGTGCAGGATCAAATATCTGACCAAAATGGTCAGACAGCTGACCAGCCATTTCCCCCCACATATGTTTCTTTGAGCCTTTCCCATGTTTTATCCTGCTATTAAGCTCTGCCAGGGTCTGAGGGAGTTCACTCCCATTTGCCTCTAGGTGTCTCCTCATTAAATCAATAAGAAAGAGCGTATGCTCTCTAGTAAAGGTATCATTGCATTGCATCTGTGACGCACTTGAGCTGCTGGACTCTTCCTCCATACTCTCCTCTCCATGGTCCTCTGTCCCTGTCTCTCTCTCAGTTTCTGTCAGGAATTGAGGATGTGGTGACTTTGTCTTTGCTATTCTCATGATTCTATTGCTGAAAATGATCTAGATCTGCTCCATGACCTACCTGGAAGGACAATTTGAACACTGACTATCGAGGAAGTAGGCATTCCGGTAACAATCCTGCTGGTATAGAGGTCCCATAAGGGGTTGGGATCTTTCTTCATCTAGGAAGGCATTCATCCCCTCATCTAAAAACACTGACAGATTTAATTTAGTCAATGGAAACGTAATTTAGTTTATGGAAACGTTAAAATAACGTTGCATGGCAATCTACGGGCTATGCATCAAAAGAGCAACAGCATGACAATGTAGGCTATGCATCAAAAGAGCAACATCTAATCGCTAACGTTTGAACACCCGCCTAATCACAACAAATGAGTAGGCTAGTCTGCAACAGAAATCGCAGTCTCCTTAGAGGAAATATTACAATATGAACAATAACACATTGATAAGTCGAACACATTGATTAACATATTGTCCAGCACTGGGTAACATTGGTTGACGATAGCGGTCTTCTAACTAAAACATCTTCATCAACAGTTCTGGAGCCGTATATGTAAAAGCGCTGCATATCGCTATATAACGTAACTGGGTATACTTTTACCATTTATCTTTATGCCAACAGATAATAATGACATAATTTCACTCCATAATATGTAAAAACAAGTTATGTTAAAATTGCAGTGTCTAAAACAACCTTACACGCAGAGAAGTAAAGTTTATAACCCATTTGTTGAAGTTTTACCTCTCACGAAGTGTGACTACACGGGCGCCGCCATTATCCTCCGACTTAATTTTGGTGGTGGTGGGTCGATCACCCCCTAGTTCGATAGTAGGAGGTTCCACTTCGACGGTGGGATGTCCCTTTTCTTAGTTGGAGGTAGGATAAGTCCCACGTCCCACTGGTTTGGATGGGCTCTGGAATGCACCATTAGTGGAGAGTTCTTGAAGTTTAGATTTACGGGTTTTGTGAAGATGTTCATGTAGCAGAGGCCAGTTCGACCGCTCGCGGGTCTCGAACCTGCCACCTCTCGAACTATGACACTACCGGCATGGGAGTTGAACGCTCTAACCACTGAGCTAAAAGCCCAGGCTTCTAACTCAGCAGCTAGAAGCGTTCTTAAGGCTAGGGGTGTGAGGATTTACAACGTACTACCGCCAGCTAGCCCAGGCTAGTTGGCATCCGTTACATGCAGAATATGAAATAATTTGGCCCCGCAAGAACGCTTTTAGTTATTCCCATAGCAATGAGGAAGAGATGGGTTCCGACTCGTGAGTCACAATAAAATCATCAATTGAGGTCGCAATGAACTTATTAAATTTTTGGTCTGACAAAAGTAAGGTATTGAACCTCCATAAACCAGAGTACCTGGGTTGAGGGCAGAACTGAATATCCAGAGAGAGAGGGGCATGGTCAGAAATGACAATAGGATGATATGTAGCAGCTTTCACTTTGGAAATTAGTTTGGCATCAATAAAATAATAATCTATCCGAGAGAAGGACTGATGCATTGGTGAGAAGGAGTATTCTTTTAAATGGGGGTTAAGAAATCTCCAAGGATCAATGCAACCATTTTTTGACAAAGTCAGAAATTTCCTTTGACATTAACAATGGGGTCAGGGAACGGGGACTAGAGCGATCGAGTTTGGGGTCGATCACACAGTTCATGTCGCCACCAAATACAAGTAGGGTGTTGTTCAACGAAGGGAGGCGCTCAAATAACCATAAATTGGGGGACATCGAAATTGGGGCCATAGATATTTACCAATAAAATGGGAATATGAGACAGTATGCCTGAGATGATTACATATCTGCCAATCATATCAGAAATAGTTTTGGAAGTTTTGAAATTGAATTTTATTACCAATTAAAATGGTAACCCCTCTGGCTTTAGAGTTAAAATTTGAATGATATACCTCAGAAACCTAGGGGCATTTCAGTCTGATCTGGTCCTTATTGCGCATGTGAGTCTCCTGTAGAAACACTACATCAGGTTTTAGTCGTCTCAAATGAGCAAATACTTTCAACCTCTTAATAGGGCTCCCCATACCTCTAATATTCCAGCTCACAAACCTCACAGAGGATCCAAAGTGTGGAATTCCCGAATTACTAGTATCAGTAGCAATTTGTTAGATGCTAAGATATAGAAAGACAATGAGCATGGAGCCCCACACCCACCAAAGGTGAAGAGGGAAGGGGAAAAAAACACACACACAAAATAAAGGTATGACAGAAAAGAAAAGTAAACATAAGGTGCACACAACATCCAAAATGGCGAATGACGTCCCCCCCCCACCCTCCCTCCCACCCCAATGCACTTACAACGACCCCATCCCCAAACGATGGAGAACCCAGTGCTGACTCACAGAGTCAAATCAGTAAGAAACATACTAACAGAACTAGTTAAGCTTGGGCTCCTGCAAACATATCAGTGATAAACAGCAAGGCACAGATAAACAGGTCCACTTTAACGTTGTGACATATTTCAGCCATAATATCCTCCCATAGCCACAGAAAGCAGCACCGAGCACATTTAATATTTAAGAGGTAATATTCTCACATAGCCACAGGGAGCAGCACCGAGCACATACGGTAGGGCTACAACGTCAGGGGGCGGGCTTTTAAAGCCACAGAACACGCCCACCCCTACCTGCCTATTTAACTCGGACTCCGCTATGAGAGGACAGAATCTCTTGGGCGGCGTATCATAGATACAAAGCTTAGAGACGCTCCACGTGTGTTATATACCATTCCTCTCCTTTTGTTTCATAGACGATAGACAATAGACCAAAACCTTTACCAAATAAAGTGAGTTAAAAGCGATCCAGTCTCGGCGGCCTTTCTTGGATTAATAATAATAATAATAATTAATTTAATTAATTTGAGGTAGATTGCAACATCAACATTATTACCCTTTTGTCAGTCCTCTTACTTGGTCAGTGTTGTGATGAACGCCCTGGCCTTTTCTGGCGATGTGAACTCCCTCTCGGCACTGTTGTGCGTAATACGGAGGCGCGCTGGGTAAAACAGTCCAAAACAAATCACCTGTATCTCGTGGAGCTGGCGAAGAACGTTGTTAAAGGCGGTTCAAACCCGGGCCGTTTTCGCAGTGTGGTTGGGGAATACAGAAACAACCATGTCACCAATCTTGATCCGCTGTTGGGCCCTGGCGCGTCGCAGGATATTGATACATTCCGTGTGATAATGCAGACGAGCGATTACAGGGCGAGGGCGGTCACCGGTTCCCGGCTTCGGTTGAAGAGTATGAGAGTGGTCGAAGATAGACTCTTTGACAAGTTTAAATGCCTCCTTGAGCAGAATAGAGACGGCCGTTGTAGTGGAGGAGTTGGGCAAATCCTCAGGAATACCCAGGATCCTTATATTATTGTGCCGTGATCTTGCCTCAAGATCCTCATAGTTATTATCCAACCTTGCGAGTTCGGCTGACATATGGTCCACTTTAGTCTGGAGTTCGGCAATGTCGTCGGTACAAGTAGAGAGGAAAGTTTCCATTTCGCCTACGGTGCACTTTAGAGCGTTTACCTCGGACTGGATGCTGATTATTCTTAAAGATAACTCTGACTTCACTGCCTGAAGCTCTGTCTTGATAGAAGATAAATTCTCGCTCAGAGCTGCTTGAAGCTCAGTCTTGAAAATAGCAGTCATCTCGCTACGTAGGGAGTGGAGCAGCTCTTCCAGTGGCGTCAATTCAGCCAAAGCTAAGGTATGGCAAGGTTACTAGTCACATGACTTAACTACAGTATCAATCAATATACATGCCCAGCAAATAATCATAACAAAAGTGACAAGTCTGCTATGTAGCTTTTCTGTGTGGTTAGGAAAATTTGAACTTTTTCAAATGCAGCCTCACTCACATCCCGCTAGCGCAAGTAACTATGGACACAAACACTTAACTACGCACGTCAATCAATCAATTCAGTCAAATGCGCCGTTACGCATCCGTTTTCAGCACCATGGATAGCAAGCGGCAGGGTTAGACAGCAGTAATAGCCTTTCTGACACAATTTCACTCTTTCTGTTCACTTCATTCACTATGTAATTGCAACAATATCACGTGAACATACCAGGTAAACTGCTGTAAACTGTTAAAGTCCAAATATAAAGAGGAGAGGGAGGGAGGGAGGGAGGGAGAGAGGAGAGGGAGGGAGGGAGAAGAAAAGAGAAAGAGAAATCATATTAATAAGATGTTTGGGTATCTTACTTTGAGATGAACTTTATTAATTATTCCACAAGTGGATAACGGCGGGTCCTCAAAGCAGCAAAGTTATTGACGAGTTCATCTGCGTCCAGGGATTTTACGACAGCAGGCTCAACAGCCATCAACATGAGGTTTGTGAGCCTGTCATCGCTCATGGTGGTCCGCAGGTAAGTCTTGACTCTTTTTAAAACGGAAAAGAATCTTTCGTTGGATGCAGTGGAGACAGGAATTGTTGCTGCGATCTTGAATAGCTTGATGACCTCTGAAAAAGCGACAGACATGGTCTTCAGTCGTGTCAAAGCCAGCATTATGTTTTTCTCCTCCTCCACGTCCTCCTTCATCTCAAGTTCAAGGAAAGCTTTTGCTGTGTGACACTGGGAACTGAGAAGGGTGGTGTCGATCAGTTCATCATAGAGTTGTGCAAACTGTTCCATTTTAACTACATCCATGAAATGGGGAGATGAACAATCAAATGCCTGGATAGCATTAAGTAGCTCATCATTATCTGTAAATCGGCGATCTAACTCAGAGATGAAGCAGTCCAGTGTTTCAAAGTATAGTCTTTTTTCTTGGTCATCTCCCGTTTGTCTCTGGCCACTGGATGATCCGACAATAAACCCTGCCAAGGCTTTGGACACACTCCCTGCTCTTGCTGGTCGCAGAGGGGCAGTGTCGCTGCTTGGGAGGCCGAGCTCTGTGGAAAATGCCTTGGCTCTGCTCAGTGTGTCCTGGTACTCTTTATCTGACCTCATCTTTTCCAGCTGGGCCTTAGTACTCCGTATGAGGTTGGAAGCCATCGTGATTGCAATGTCTTTTGTCTGAAGCTGTTCAGACAGTCCATAAGTGAGATTTAAGATTTTTTCTAGGACATGAAGACGCACAACAAAAGTGACTGTCAGCATATTTGTCCGAAGTCCAGCAGCTTCAGTTGAACCCTCTGCATGAGCGTCAATAGTGGCATCTAACACAGCTAGTATAGCCTCGTAGCGCAGTTTTATCTTCTGTAGAGCCCTATACCAATACAGCCACCGAGTGGGACAGGTGCGCTCCAAGTGCAGTATTTTGTTGTGTCCCAACTTCTTTTGAGCCTCAATGAAAAGCATGTGTCTGGTATTGCTATTTGCAATAAAAGTATATAGTGTTTGAACAACACCAAAAAACTCTGCCATCTCTGGTATTTCAGTTATCGAGCTCACAAGCACAAGATTTAGTCTATGTGCATGACAGTGTATATACGCTGCATGCGGCACTTTTTCACGTATTAAAGCCTGCACTCCACGCACATTACCCCGCATAACACTTGCACCATCGTAGCATTGTGCAACACACAGCTGAATATCTAAACTCGATAATTCCTTTATTATTTTCTGGGCCAGGGATTCAGCTGTCAGGTCCTTCATGTGATAGGTTCCAATGGCTCTTTCCTTTATAATCCCGTCATGTACATAACGGATCAAAATGGCCAGCTGCTCCTTCTTAGACAGGTCTTTCGTTTCATCCACTAACACTGAAAAGTACCGTGCTTCTCCTACTTCATTTATGATTATACTTCTGATATTTTCCCCAATAACTCTCACCATATCATTCTGGGCTTCTGGGGAAGAATAGTGCGCATACCTGCGTTCCTGTTTGCTTTTCACGTTCCTGTCATCTGTTGCAATAACGTCCAAAAGTCCAAGGAAATTTCCTTTATTTTCATCCTCATCTCTCTCGTTGTGGCCACGGAGAGGGAGGGCCTGTCTTCCCAGAAATGACGTGATTTTGAACAAGGATTTGACGTGAGCCCGGTTCTCCTGCACCTCATCTGTCCTGTTTGCGTCAATCCGACTTGCGATGGATTCCTTATGTCCGCTGATCACAGCCTTAAAGTTAGACCACGCTAATGCAGCACAATTGTGTCTACTGCTCCCTTGATGATCCCGGAGATTTTTTTTCATGTTCTTCCAACATGTGTATCCAGTGTCTATGAACACATGCAGTCCATGCCTGTCACCTGTTAAAGTTGAGGCTCCTCCAAAATGACGGCATGCAAAGCAATAAACTGCATCTTCTTGCGCAGAATATTCAACCCAGTCATATTCTTGATACACACTGACATTAAAGCGTCTTCCATTTCTAGTTGGGAAGTGGGTCAAACGAGGACGCCTGAGTCCGTCTGTTTTACATCCACTAATATCCTTCTTCTCTGCTCCAGTTGACCCAGAGGCTGCTACTGCTGCTGCACCCGGGCCTTGACCTTCCTTATCGCTGTCCACGTCTGATCCAGCTCTTTCAATCTGAGAAATTGGTGGGGACTCAGACTCGGATTCAATTCGAGAAGTCGGTGTGGACGAGTTCTCAGCCTCCATGCATGTAGTCTCCGTCTCCCTGTTAGCATCTGCATCCCCGGCGCAGGTGCTGGAGTGGCTAACAGCCTCGTTAACAGCTTGAATCCCACCTTCACTACCTGGTCCTTCTCCCTCTGCTGCTGGGGCAACATTGGAGCCATCACCTTCACCTGCCTTTTTTTTGATAAAAAAAGATTCTAAAGTTCTTTGCTTTCTTTTCATTTTAGTTAATTAGCTTAGCCGAAAAATAAAAAAAACCGCGATAACATGACCCGCTCTGACCTCCGGCGGCTTCTCGTCAGGAGATACCACATTTCAAGATAGGGAGGGGGGATACGTTACGATAAGTATTGGGAAAGATAATATCTAGACTAGAGAAATCGATTGTGTTGTTCTGATTTTCATTTGTATTTAATTTATATGTATTAAATAATAAAATAATCAATACAAATTGACACAGAGTAATTCCATAAATTTATTTTTTTTAAACGAACATTTACATTTTCCCCTGGAGCCAAGGTGTGGCAGCTGCCATACCTTGCCATACCCAATTGACGCCTCTGAGCTCTTCCTCAAAACCGGAGGAGGTAGCAATACCTGGCGGGGGGGAGGGGTCACTGTCCGGGCGTGCAAGGCCACTATGTGGCGGGGATGTGGTGTTCGTGGCAGGCCGTTGTGGTTGTGGAGGTAAATTGCTCCCGGGTTTTGGCTTAGGAGGCATTTTGGAAGGCAATAAGTCGAAAGTTATGTGCTGGGGCAAAAAAACTCACACCAAACTGTCAAAAAAGTGCCAAAAGTAAAAAAAATTGTGAATGTTGCAGGAGCTCCCAAAGTCACGTCTCACTCCATTGATCGCTAAGCCGGAAGTTCCCTGTTTATTATTTCTACTTCAATATTTGTTTTGTAAAGCAGCTTTTTCATTTTCTTTTTTTCGGTGCGTCCTCCTTTCTCGTTACTCCAGTCGAGCAGTGAGTTTCTGTTTACAGCGGTGTAGCCAGGTACGGGTGGGGTGTCAGGGATTTTTCTCAGGTAGTACTTTACTTCAGCAGACCGAGGAACCCCAAAGCCATCTCACAGGTTCGTCAAGCTGCCAAAACGTTTCGAAATGCAGATAAAACGCGACAGTAAACGCAACATGCTTCTGGAAGAGCAACCGGTAACTAAGAAGTGCTAGCTCACTACCGGTAGCTAAGGCACTAGCCTCCTGGGACCAGGTTGGAGTTGTTTAGTATGGGGAAAAGGTCTTCTTCCCACTGGTCTGAGCACCACTTGTTCCCTTGAGGACTGTAGCGTTTCTGGGTGCTAGGATTAGGAGCTCTGTCCAGTCGAGCGGTTCAACCACCATGTACTTGATTCAAACAACGGCAGACATTGAGGGTCGACCCTTTGGGCTGGGAGTCGAACTCCCTCACCACTAGGTCAACTCAGTGTTTGATTCAGTCCTTCACATACACACATACACACGTGCAAACGCACAAACACACACACACACAGTGAGACACACACACACACACACACACACACACACAGCGACACACACACAAAGTGACACACACACACACACACAGAGGAACACACACACACACAGAGACACACAGGAACACACACACAGTGACACACACACACAGACACACACACACACACACACACACACACACAGAAACACACACAGAGAGACACACACACACACACACACCAAATACATAAGAAGGGACAAAAGGCAGAGCCCCGTAATGTTCCCTCTATAGCTCTTCTATCAGTCATTATCTGCCCACCCTTTATCTCAATACCCCCTCCTGTCCAGCCCACATCTGTCCTATTCAGGAAGGTAATTACAGCCATTCAGCTACGAGGACTAAGTCACTCAGAGTCCCTGCCACCTCGCGCCACCTCCCTCCCCTGGGTGAGTCGCATCACGCTCTCTTTATTTATTTATTTTTGTATTATTTATCTGGTTGTGTGAACGAGCGCTTCGTCTCCGGAGACAAGACGCGGCCCAGCAGCCCACCAGCCCACCAGCCAGGTCGGGTCCAACAGCACAGGACGGACGGCAGCACGGTGTGTGTGTGTGTGTGTGAGTGCGAGTGTGTGTGTGAGCAGGAGTGTAGGAGTGGACATGCACTCGCAGTAGTAATTAGCGAACTATATGTTGTGAGTAAAGTACTTACTTAGTGAAGCCGGGCAGAAGGAACAGACAGGTAATGGAGTGTTACCTAAGTGCAGTCACACCCACCGTGCTCAATTAATACCCTGCACAAACAACGACACACGCAACACACACACATCCAGACGCACACACATGCGGTGAAAGCGGAGGTGTTTACAAAACAAGAAGGCTCACGCAGGCTGCACTGGAATTGGTTTGACACGGTTAAGTATGGGTGACTTGAGTGATCAATCATATAGTTGGTGTGAAAAGTTGTTTCATTTGAAAAGCGCTGTTGATGAAGGGCAAATCATCAGTGGTACATTAAACCAATCAAAAGGTGGACAGACACACATTGATGTGGAGCATCTGACCGATATCAACTAACTATTGGTTTCATTTGTCTTTCCAACTTTTTGAAGCAACTCCTTCATGTAACTGCACCCAGCAATTCAACGTTTTACTACTACTACTACTGCTACTACTGATACTACTACTACTACTACTACTACTGCTACTACTACTACTACTGCTACAACTGATACTACTACTACTACTGCTACTACTACTACTACTGCTACTACTGATACTACTACTACTACTGCTACTACTACTGCTACTACTACTACTGCTACTACTGCTACTACTACTACTACTGCTACTACTACTACTACTGCTACTGCTCTGGGTAAGGCTCTGGTATGGCTCTGGGTAAGGCTCTGGTAAGGCTCTGGTATGGCTCTGGGTAAGGCTCTGGTATGGCTCTGGGTAAGGCTCTAAAGGCTCTGGATAAGGCTCTAAAGGCTCTGGGTTAAGGCTCTAAAGGCTCTGGGTATGGCTCTAAAGGCTCTGGGTAAGGCTCTAAAGGCTCTGGGTAAGGCTCTAAAGGCTCTGGGTATGGCTCTAAAGGCTCTGGGTATGGCTCTGGGTTAAGGCTCTAAAGGCTCTGGGTATGGCTCTGGGTAAGGCTCTAAAGGCTCTGGGTTAAGGCTCTAAAGGCTCTGGGTAAGGCTCTAAAGGCTCTGGGTAAGGCTCTAAAGGCTCTGGGTATGGCTCTAAAGGCTCTGGGTATGGCTCTGGGTTAAGGCTCTAAAGGCTCTGGGTATGGCTCTGGGTAAGGCTCTAAAGGCTCTGGGTTAAGGCTCTAAAGGCTCTGGGTATGGCTCTAAAGGCTCTGGGTATGGCTCTAAAGGCTCTGGGTATGGCTCTAAAGGCTTTGGGTAAGGCTCTAAAGGCTCTGGGTTAAGGCTCTAAAGGCTCTGGGTATGGCTCTAAAGGCTCTGGGTAAGGCTCTAAAGGCTCTGGGTATGGCTCTGGGTACAGTGTAGGTTCCTGGGCCCTCATTTATAAAGGTCTCTGCACACAAAAATGTTGCGGAAACAGGGATGAAATGTGCGTACGCATCTTTCACCGCCAACGTCGTGATTTATAGAAAAATTCCTTGCGGAAAAGAGTGCGCAGTTCTAGGCATCCTTTCACCCTGGAGTAAAGGTCCCGCAAAGTGTTTCAAACAGTGATCTCCGGAGATGACAACAGGAAGTTGGTGGCAGTAATGCACCATATCGGTTTGCAATCCGCCAATAACGCCAAATGAAGAAGAACACGCTACCTCCCGATACCCAACGCACATTGCGCACCACATACTATGACTTCAGATTTATTTATTATTTATTTATTCATTTTATAAAAAGCACCCATTATGAAATACGAATTAAGGCAATATTATGTTCAACACACTACAACCCATTCAAATCACAATCCTCGGCCAGACCAACTGTATCACTTAAGTTTTATTAATTTTCCTGATACATATATATGTAGGCATACATTAAATTAGCCTATAGGACATAGTAATTAATTATCATATTGGCACAAGGCCAATAAATAATGCTCCTGTTGGCCTCTTCTAACGGGCTGAAATATGGCAGCTTTGGACGCGTGTGTTCCCGTGTAATAATAGGTCAGCGAAGGCTCCTTATATACTAGGAATATTCATTGATTAATTAGCATTGACCTTATAAGTACTATTATGGGATGATCTTGGGAGGAGCATGGCGCTTGTGCACGCTCGTGTACGAGCACAAACACACGTTGGTATTAATAACGAGAAGAGTGCGTAGAGGTGTGCACCGCACAGATCGGAATATTTTTGTGCGTACGCACATTCTGAGGTTTGGGCATACGCAATGTTTTAGGGAGGGTTTTACGCAGAGTTTTATAAATGAGGCCCCAGGGGCCTAATGTACAAAGCTTGTTTATGCACAAAAAAGCTGCGTAAGCAACTTCTCACGCAAACGTTCGGATGTACACAGACTGACTTGACGTGAGAAAGTGCGGTTCTCCACGCAAACTAAATGCCTGGCTTACGCACATTTCTGCTACATTTGGTCAGTTGGCGGCACGTAGAGGCAATGCAGCGCAACAACATTAGGCCTACGCGATCACGAGTCATGAAGTATATAATATTGCAATATGAGGCGAGTTCAAAGTGGATTTGAACGTCGGGATGCGTGATCTTAAATGCGCTTCAATCATGCGTTATTGTTGTCGAGACACATAATGTGACACTGTTGTTAGGCTAAACTTAAACAGACCCATAAAACTAAATTGTCAATATTGGAATTAAAAGGAAGCCCCAGCAATATTATTTTCAGTGATGGCTTGTTTATTAAACGTTACATATTTTCCGGACCACGCATGACATCTGGGCTAATTTATCTCTTTTCACGCATTTGTTGTGAAATTCTTGACTGCAATATTATTATGTGATGTTGAGTGGAACAACCTATCGTCAGCATGCATCCAAATAAATGAGAATATAAAAGCATGCGCAAAATGTGGCTATAATCGATGTGCGTGTGTGTGTGTGTGTGTGTGTGTGTGCCTTGTTAGAAGATATTCAAAATGAACAGGTGTTCCTACGGGTGACTGGCCTATCAGCCGATTCGGATTCCCAAGAGCTATCCTCTTGGAACTATGTATTTCTCCTAACGAGGGCACTACTGCAGGCCTATTTATACTAATTAGCATATTAAATGAGGGAGGAGACTGGGCGGAGAGTCGGGCTCGTGCATGTGCGCTCAATTTCACGTTAATTGGGATGTACAAAGAGAATCTGCGTGAAATCGTGCTTACGCAAGGATTGATACATCCTGATTTTTTTGTGCGCAGCAGCTTTCCAGATTTTGGCATCTGCAAAGTTTTAGTCAGAAATCCACGCAAGTCTTAGTACATGAGGCCCCTGGCCTCTCCACTTTTGGACCAGTTGGAAAAAGACGCAGACTCTCATAGAGAAACGCTATGTGGGCACGGAGCCCCATACAGCTTCTACCCTGGCTTTTCTACGGAATACATTATTAAGTTAGGAATTAAGTTTCCTTGCAGTATAGTAGACTTTCAAAAGTGGTTGCTGTGATTTTGTTTTCCTTCACAAAATTAAACAAAATTTCTTGGAATTCAGCGCATCAGACTTGATCAACTCCTTGAAATGGTTCTATCATGTAAAACGGAGAGCCCAACAAAACACTCAACTCTAGACCAAGGTGGATGGAGAGAGGTAATGAAACATAGAGGGAGTGCAAGAGCCATAAAGGAGAGAAGGAGAGGGGTAGAAAAGGGGGATTTGGAGAGAAATAGGGATAGACAGAGAGAAAAATAGAGAGATGAATGAAGCCAGAAAGGAAGAGGAAGAGGGATAGAGAGAGCAAGAGAGACAGAGTGGGAGCAAGAGGGATAAAGACAACAAAGAGATAATGAGAGGGGGAACAAACACATGAAAAGGGACAGGTGAAAGATAAACAACAATGAGAGGCAGTGGGGAGAGCGAGGCAGGCAGGAGACACATGGAAACCAGAAGGAACATCTTAATTGAGTTTCCCTGAGCATCTATTACCCACAACCCCCCACTTCCTGACCCCTCCCCCTGCGGTGCGGTGGGACGGGCCCTGCTCCAGACCTCGGGGTATTTAGGGTTTTTTGTTTTCGTTTGTCTCCCAAATCTCAGGAAAAAGCCACAACATGACTTGCTGTTGTGTGTTGGCAAAGCTGTTTTGTTATTCTGTGGTTCAGCGTCCCGGGTTAGATACGGGAGGAGAGGTGAACCCAGTGGTTTGTGATGATGGTGGCGGTATATGGGAGAGGATGACCCTCGCACCAAATAATAGCGCATTCAACTCAAGCCAGTGTGCAGGAAATATTTGTTAAAACCATAAATAACAAAAAGGTGGCCAGTAAGATACTTTTTTTTGTACTGGAGAAGATGGTCTTGAAGAAGGGGAGAGAGAGAGAGAGAGAGAGAGAGAGAGAGAGAGAGAGAGAGAGCAGCTGCTGGCTCTGAGATTAGCATCAGGTTGTGGACTTGGACCCTCTGTTACGTCCGTCCGGTCTTGTGTGGACACACACACTCAAAGGGGAAGGTGCTGGTGGTTTGTTAGACCCTTTGGGGGCACGTTTTTTCAATGTGGGAAAATATGCTAAGATAGCCGATTGACTCTTTCCCCTACGCCAGAAGAGCCTTTCTGTCTCTTTTCATGTGGGTCAGGTTTTATTGGTTCCAAAATCAAAAGTCAACAAGCAGTCATTTTTAATTCATAAGGACCATTATCCACCAAACTCTTATTGTATGTCCATTTGAAACCACAAAACACTTCCTTTAAATGTAAAAACATTCACTGCAAAGCTAAATTTTCACTTGAAAACAACATACATTTCTTCTACAAATATAAATAAATGTTTTGTACTGTGTATAAACAACAATGCTTCTGTATTTAATCACTCATTACTTACATTGTTACTATTATTTGAATAAGCAATACCTTATAAAGGCATTGTGGAACCATATAATATATATTATTGCAACAATAATTATAAAATATTCAAAAAAAGACTAACCACACACTTGAATAAAAGGGAAGATATTTCTAAAGAAGATAACAGGAGTGATGTTGCTAACAGTATTTATAACGGTGCTGCCATTTCTGTCTGGGTATGGTCACATGTCCGGCTCACTCCCGCTCGTCTTCTCGACCCACCGCTCTTCTTCTGCTTGCCCTTCTTGTCCCATTCCCCTTTCCTGTGGTCGTCCCTGGTGTCTCCCTGTGATGGGTCTGGCCCCCTGCTGTAGGGGGTGTGGCCGTCCCTGGTGTCTCCCTGTGATGGGTCTGGCCCCCTGCTGTAGGGGGTGTGGCCGTCCCTGGTGTCTCCCTGTGATGGGTCTGGCCCCCTGCTGTAGGGGGTGTGGCCGTCCCTGGTGTCTCCCTGTGATGGGTCTGGCCCCCTGTAGGGGGGGTGGCCGTCCCTGGTGTCTCCCTGTGATGGGTCTGGCCCCCTGCTGTAGGGGGTGTGGCCGTCCCTGGTGTCTCCCTGTGATGGGTCTGGCCCCCTGCTGTAGGGGGTGTGGCCGTCCCTGGTGTCTCCCTGTGATGGGTCTGGCCCCCTGTAGGGGGTGTGGCCGTCCCTGGTGTCTCCCTGTGATGGGTCTGGCCCCCTGTAGGGGGGGTGGCCGTCCCTGGTGTCTCCCTGTGATGGGTCTGGCCCCCTGCTGTAGGGGGTGTGGCCGTCCCTGGTGTCTCCCTGTGATGGGTCTGGCCCCCTGTAGGGGGGGTGGCCGTCCCTGGTGTCTCCCTGTGATGGGTCTGGCCCCCTGCTGTAGGGGGTGTGGCCGTCCCTGGTGTCTCCCTGTGATGGGTCTGGCCCCCTGCTGTAGGGGGGATTCCAGGTCTCATCAACAGTTGACGTGGGTACATAGTGAGGAGCTATCCGTTTACCTGCAACATACAGTATTCACATGTCAACAGAAGCACTGAGATCTTGACATACAGAGAGGACATCATCAGCTGACAATATTTATGTGGCTACATTGGAAGAGCTGTCATGTGTTTTAGCTAACGTAAGTACTTTTAGTTATTAATGTAGAGTTCATAAATTGTTAATTTAATAATTATTTGGTTAAACAGTCTTCATTCGGTAACGCTTTATATTAAGGTTCTAGTATTAAGCCATAGTTAGGTAATAAGATAGGTAATAAGACTCTTATTATATGCTTATTAACATTCATTTGTGTTAATTAGACTATAAGTGATAATACCATAATAAACATGTTTATTGTGAGATTATAAGACTTCTATAAGCACTTATAAGAAACTTGTTAACTTTTTATTGATTGCTTAATAATATTAATAATGGTCTTTTGAGTTTGTTATATTGTTAATAAACGCATTACAAACCCATTTATTGAGTCTTACTAACTTAATTATTATTTCATTGTTAAACCTTTACTAAGGATTAACAATGCTTATTAATGTTAATGAGTCCTTTATTAAACTGCTAATTATGCATTTTGCAGGTATAGGATCTAAAGCGGGAACAATGCTTATTAAGGAAGTCCTTTAAAGGTGTCATTGCATCGTTTTTTCATACATTTTGCCGTGGTCACTAGTAGCAATGAATGCCCTGTGAGTCGGTTTTGGTGAAAAAAATGCTGTGGTGCTCCTGTTTCACTCTGTTCTAGTGTGTGGAGGAGGTGGCCAGGAGGAACGACATGATTTTGGCTCTTACTCACGAATATTCATGACATGCAAATGTTTTGCCTATGATTAAACTTCCAGAGAGAGTGAGAAGGAGAGAGAGAGAGAGAAAGAGAGAGAGAGCGATGCTTCAGAAGGGGTGTGCGCAGACAGTACAGTGCACCCTCTGGTTATATATATGTCAATATTTCACATTTTTGCATCAGACCTCCTCAAAAACTGATACAAATTTTTCGTGCTACACAGAAAGAAATGTAAACACATGCATTTAGAATGGGAGCGAGCGTTTCTCCGAGCAGCAGAACTCCTCAGAAACTGAATCTATTGAATCGTGTCCTAGAGCACGAGTGTCCGACAGTTTTCATTCCACACAGAATGAAATGTAAACCCATGCATTTTGAAGGGTAGCGTTTTTCATAATATATATATATAAATATATATATATATAAGCCCATCAGTTACTTAGTTCCGCAATGAGTGTCTCTCTCTATGGCTCCCTCCCCTACTTCATGTCACGGCCACAGCCATGTCACGTCACGGCCATGTCACATTACGGCCATGTCACGTTACAGCCATGTCACGTCACGGCCATGTCACATTACGGCCATGTCACGTTACAGCCATGTCACGTCACGGCCATGTCACATTACGGCCATGTCACGGCCATGTCACGTCACGGCCATGTCACGTCACAGCCATGTCACATTACGGCCATGTCACGTCACAGCCATGTCACGGCCATGTCACGTCACGGCCATTTTTAGGGACCAAGCAGAACCTGCAAGGTCCCTATTGTAATTGGTCAGTTTATTATTAGGGACCGAGCAGGAACCTGCAAGGTCCCTATTGTTTTTGGTCTGTTTATTATTAAGCCTCTTCGACTGCATTTTTCCCCCCCTGAACATATACGAAAACTCATTTTTATTTGGCACATTTGTGGGGACTGGTGAAAATTTTTATATTCTATGCGTCAAATTCACATTGGCCCCAAGGTGGCGCTATACCAACTGTTCAAAAGTGCGAAGTTTGCACAAGCATATCTCACCACCGGTTTGACCTACATGAAACTTTGCACACATATGCAAAAACTCATGATGAACAAAAAAGTCTCTTGAACCAAACAAGTTAGTTACATATTTAGTCTTTCGACCTGTAGCATATAAACAAAATGAAGCAACTGTCCTATATTTCTAACTGCATTTGAAATAGACATTGAGACTCACAAGAAATGGACGCTATAGTCAGTGATCATGATTTGCCTCAATATCAGAATAACAACTGGACAATAAGCTTGTCCAGGCCCTGCAAGTCAGGATGTAGGCTGTGAATCAGAATTAATAGCAGGTAATAGGTAAGGGCCATTCCCAAAATGCACCAGAAAACAGGAAATAAAATCTACCAAATTATTTTTTTTCTGGGGGGGACCCCCAGACCCCCCATCTATTATTGTGCCCCACCAACACTTTTTATCCTTAGCCACCACTGGCCGAGAAGGATCTGTTGTTTTACAGATCCTTCATTACAGACGGTTGCCGTTTTGGGTTTTCCTTCCACACTCCCAGTATTTGGTGCATGGTGCTGGTGGCTTCACCTTGTTCGGTAACCTGCATGCGAACAGTTTCTGACTTGCGCACTGACTGTATCGTTATTGGTAATGTAAGAACCGACGTTAGTTGTAACTTACGTGACTGTTCTTTATCCAGAACTCCTACAAAGATCCGGTCACTAATGTTTTCATCTCAATCTGTTATTTGTTATATCTCTAACGTCTCTGCCTTCTCCCGGCCACTACACTCTCCAGTAGAATATGGTGTGCTCGTGGATAACGTTCAGTTTAGGCCGTCATATTTACCCATGACTATCCCGTAGTCGTCCTCCGCCTCTCCTTCATCAAAAGTGAAAGAATTGAAGATGTTTTCTGCTTCACTCCCCATTGCATAGATTAAAGCTGAAGCTGCGGCGGTGAGCTGTGGCCTCAGGGTCTTAGGTTCCTCAAGGGGCAGTAACCCTCGGACACCGTGGTGGACACCGGTGGTCAGGGAAGCCGTCCGACTGAAGAAGGAGGCCTTCCGGGGTATGTCATCCCGGAGGACTCCTGACGCAGTTGCAGGGTACCGGCGGGCTTGAAGGGCTGCAGCCGCTGCCGTGTCGGAGGCTAAGCAGCACGTGTGGGAGAAGTTCAGAGAGGACATGGAGAAGGACTTTCGGTCGGCACCAAAGTGTTTCTGGAAGACCATCCGACACCTCAGAAGGGGGAAACGGGGAAACATCCAAGCTGTGTACAGTAAGGGTGGGACTCTGTTGACCTCGACTGAGGAGGTAGTTGAACGTTGGAAGGAACACTTTGAGGAACTCCTGAATCTGACTAACACGCCCTCTATGATGGAGGCAGAGCTCGAGGTTGATGGTGGTTCGTCGTCAATTTCCCTGGTGGAAGTCACTGAGGTAGTTAAACATCTCCGCAGTGGCAAAGCCCCAGGGATTGATGAGATCCAGCCAGAAATGCTAAAAGCTCTGGGTGTTGAGGGGCTGTCATGGTTAACACGCCTATTCAACATTGCGTGGGAACCTGGTACAGTGCCAAAGGAGTGGCAAACCGGGGTGGTGGTTCCCCTGTTCAAAAAGGGCGACCAGAGAATGTGTGTAACAAATATAAGAGAATTACCGGGGTATCACACTTCTCAGCCTCCCTGGGAAAGTCAGGTGCTGGGAAGGAGGGTTCGGCCGATTGTCAAACCTCAGATTGAAGCGGAACAATGCGGTTTCCGCCCTGGACGTGGAACTACGGATCAGCTCTTCACTCTTGCAAGGATCCTGGAGGGGGCCTGGGAGTATGCCCATCCGGTCTACATGTGTTTTGTGGATTTGGAGAAGGCATATGACCGGGTCCCCCGGGAGAAACTGTGGGAGGTGCTGCGGGAGTACGGGGTAAGGGGTTCACTACTCAGTGCCATCCAATCTCTGTACTCCCAAAGTGAGAGCTGTGTCCGCGTTCTCGGCAGCCAGTCAGTTCCGTTCCCGGTGGGTGTTGGCCTCCGCCAGGGCTGCGCTTTGTTACCAATCCTGTTTGTGATATTCATGGACAGGATATCGAGGCGTAGGCGTGGTGGGGAGGGGTTGCAGTTAGGTGGTCTGAGGATCTCAACACTGCTCTTTGCAGATGATGTGGTCCGGATTACATCATCGGCCTGTGACCTTCAGCACTCACTGGATCGGCTGGCAGCCGAGTGTGAAGCGGCTGAGATGAGGAGCAGCACCACTAAATCTGAGGCCATGTCTCTTAGCAGGAAACCGGTGGATTGCCTTCTCCGGGTAGGAAATGAGTCCTTAGCCCAAGTGAAGGAGTTCAAGTACCTCGGGGTCTTGTTCGTGAGTGAGGGTACGATGGAGCGTGAGATTGGCTGGAGAATCGGAGCAGCGGTAATGAGTTCGCTTTACCACACCGTTGTGACGAAAAGAGAGCTGAGCCGCAAGGCAAAGCTCTCGATCTACCGGTCGATCTTCGTTCCTATCCTCACCTATGGTCATGAGGGATGGGTAATGACCGAAAGGACGAGATCACGGATACAAGCGGCCGAGATGAGTTTTCTCAGGAGGGTTGCTGGCTTCTCCCTTAGGGATAGGGTAAGAAGTTCAGTCATCTGGGAGGAACTCGGATTAGAGCCGCTGCTCCTCTGCTTAGAAAGGAGTCAGTTGAGGTGGTTCGGGCATCTGGTAAGGATGCCCACTGGACGCCTCCCTTGGGAGGTGTTCCAGGCACGACCAGTGGGGAGGAGACCCCGGGGAAGACCCAGGACTAGGTGGAGAGATTATATCTCAACACTGGCCTGGGAACGCCTCGGGATCCCCCCATCAGAGCTGGTCAATGTGGCCCGGGAAAGGGAAGTCTGGGGCCCCCTGCTTGAGCTGCTGCCCTCGCGACCCGACCCCGGATAAGCGGATGACGAGGATGAGGCATAGTGGCACTTGATATTGATTAAGTTGATAACCTGTTTCAAACAAAGAGGATATGGCCTAAGTCCTGTTTATGTCTCCTCTTGTCACGTAATACATTTGTGATTGAATCTCTGTTAGTGTTTTTTTTTTTTGTGGGGGGGGGGGGGGGGGGGCAGGGCCTCATAGATATTCAAATATATCCGAATACGTTGCTTTATATTCGATATCTGTTCAAACTCAAACTATTAATAAGGCAGAGCGAGCTGCATACAAATATTTTCCGGTTTCATGCATTTTAGCGGATGACACCGATAGCTCTCAGGCAGCTGGCCCCTCGACATCGGCTCAAGTTACCCCTATATTTTCTTTTCTACTCTATATCCTGTCATGGTGTTGTTCAGTATATAAAAAATAAAAATGGTTGCTTTTGGTGCAGAAGACTTTTTTGCCACTCAATGAACTACTCAGGAATCTGTAAGAGAATCGGTAATGGCATCGATATTGATAAAAACGTATCAATTCCCACCCCTAATGCTCACCTAACTACCCTGTTCAGAGCAGACTCATCATCCACTGAACAGTTACCCCCCCACACAGTGATAGAGACAGTGAGGATACTCTCTATCACAGTTACCCCCCCACACAGTGATAGAGACAGTGAGGATACTCTCTATCACAGTTACCCCCACACAGTGATTATATTATATGTATATTATATATATATATATATATATATATTATATGACTATATAGGATACTCTAGTATATATATATATATATAGTATACTATATAGTATACTCTAGTATATATATAGTATACTATATAGGCTACTCTAGTATATATATAGTATACTATATAGGATACTCTAGTATATATATAGTATACTATATAGTATACTCTAGTATATATATAGTATATAGGATACTCTAGTATATATATAGTATACTATATAGTATACTCTAGTATATATATAGTATATAGGATACTCTAGTATATATATAGTATACTATATATGATACTCTAGTATATATATAGTATACTATATAGGATACTCTAGTATATATAGTATACTATATAGTATACTCTCTATCACAGACCTATAGAACTGAAGCATCCCAGCCTTGTCTCTGGTGAGCTTTTTTCACATTGGAGGAGATGGTGGTCCCAAGGAACCTGAAACTGTCCACCCAATCTACCGCTTGGTCCTTGAGGGCCAGGGGATGAAGCAGTTTTATATTTTTGCTCCTGAAATCAACAACCATCTCCTTGGTCTTGGAGATGTTGAGGGTCAAGTTGTTAATGGAACACCACTCTGCCAGCAACGACACTTCTGCTTTGTAAGATGATTTGTCATTGTTGGCGATGAGGCCTACAACAGTGGGATCATCTGAAATCTAAAAATCCTCACTGAGTCATGGTGAGAAATGCAGTAATTTGTACAAAATGAGTACAGGAGAGGAGACAAAACGCACCCCTGGGGGGCACCAATGCTAGTGGACATTGATTTTAGATAAAAGATTATTAACCCTAACCACCTGAGATCTGTCAGTGAAGAAGTCACACAATCTCTTTGGGATGATGTTATTAAAAGCATAACTAAAATTAATAAACCATACCCGTGCATATGTAGCTGTCCCTTCCAGGTGTTGTAAGATGTTGTGAGTGCAGAGAGAAACAACATCTTCAACATACCTGTTGTGTCTGTATGCAAACTGGGAAGGGTCAAGTGACACGGCAGAGGGATGGTTAGCCACTAGTCGCTCAAACACCTTCACGATGACTGAGGTTAGAGCCACTGCTCTGTAGTCATTAAGACAACACACATACAACTTTTTAGGCACAGGAATGATTATGGCAGATTTAAAGCACACTGGGACTTTACATTCTCTGAGAGACCAGTTAAAAATGGCAGTGAAGACCAGATAGCTCATCAGCACACCGTCTTATAGTGGCAGCAGAGACCTGGTCGGGGCCTGCTGCCTTCCTGCAGTTTAGTTTTTTCAACAGATGCCAAACTTCATTCTCTTCTATCAGAAAAGGTGGTTCGGGGGGAGGTGTGTCATTGAGAGGGCTGACTGTAAAGTTACATTCTAATCTGCAATAAAATTATTTTAGTTTGTTAGGTAGCAAGGGGTCATCATCAAGAACTGCATGACCAGTGTTTGTAATAACGCTGTTTAAAATAACGGCGTTAGGTAACGCCTGCATTTGCCTTTTTTTTTAGTTTGTCCTGAACCCCGCCCTCACCTGGCTGGCGCCACTCCCTGGCCACACCTGCTCATTAGCTGCTCGTTGTCCTGATTGTCCCCCCCCCCCACCATTCCATGTTTGTATGTTTTATACGAGTCGGAATTAGCTCAGGAGGTAGAGCGGGTTGGCTGGTAACCAAGGTTGCTGGTCCGATCCCCAGCTCCTCCTAGCTGAGTGTTGTGGTGTCCCTGAGCAAGACGCCTCACCCTGACTGCTCCTGACCGGCTGGCTGTCCTGCGTGGTTGACTCCGCCGTCGGAGTCGAATAGAGAGTAGAATAGAAAGAATTGGAAGCCTTTAGAGTGTGTGTGTGTGTGTGTGTGTGTGTGTGTGTGTTTTGACCTTGTAGGCTCTTGGCGCCTTACTGTGTTTAGTCCCATAGTGAGATTAGAGGTCTATGCAATCTAAATGTGGTTTCTACAGGGAAATGACAAAAAAATAAACAGGAGAAATGGGGTGTGAGGGAGAGGGAGGTAGAGAATGAATAGGAAGCTAAAATGACAGACATGGTAAAAAAAACAAAGGCTTCCCTCTGATTGAATCTCTTGAGGCGTAGCATTGAGATAGATCACATCCAGCAGTGTGTGTGTGTGTGTGCAGAGCTGCACCTCCTCTCCCCCACACAGGTTTGCTGTGGGAGAGCTGCTTGTGGTGCACGCCGGGGCTTGTGCACTTCATTTCCCAGCAGTCATGGCCCTCATATCGTGTGTGTGTGTGTGTGTGTGTGTGTGTGTGTGTGTGTGTTTGGGTATGTGAGCGTGTGTGTGTGTGTGTGTATGTTAGTGTGTGCCTGTTGGACGATCATCCAGCCGACTGGTTTGGATTATGTGTGTCTCTGTGCTGTGATGTGTGATTAAGTGGAATTTGAAAAGATAGGTTTTATTATGGTCCACTGAACCTTTCCAACTAGTCATCCTCTCTGTCTTTCACACAGACAGACACACACACACACACACACACACTGTGGCAATAATCTTCCACTCTGAATAAGATACAGAATATAGAAACTGAAACACACACTCTTCCATAAAATGTTGACCAAAGATTGGCATCCAATCTTCGAATGGTCACCTTTAACCATTTGAAGCATGGTAAACCATGGTAAAGATAACATTTCTATAGATTTTTGCACTTCCTATATTATGTGGGTGTGGGTGAAAAAAAAAGCGGCCTTTAATAGAGTAATCAGATATGCAAGAGCAGTATCCATGCAGGGACCTGTGTTTGTGTGTGGGTAATTGTGAATTGAATTTCAATAGAAACATTCTAGAAAGCATCTTTCAATAACCTTTAAACAACCTTTTAATCCTTCCAGATCATCAACATTTGTATACCATAGTAAAGTTCAACTCAATTCCAGGGCCTCCATTTGGCACGTCGTTCACTCATTTGATTTGTTTGTTTATTTAATTTCTGATTGGGACTTGATGCTCAGTCCGCCCTGCCATAAAACATCCAGCGCAATCGCAATCCGAAACCATAGTAACAAACGTAAATCACTGAGCCCCGGCAGCCCGTCGCACAGAATAATGATCTGTCACTTCTTTATTTTCCCTAATACCGTGACAAAATATGAGTTGATCATCCGGGTGGGCTCCTGGTTGTGGACGGGGTTCTGCTGCTGACTGGAGCTGAACGCCGATGCTCTTTGATAACCAGTGCAGTGATTACCACTCGCAGTTCAGACTGATTTCTGTATCGGCTATTTTTTTTTAACCTTCTAAAGGGTTGTTCCAGAAACTTTTCTCTGACAAGATGAAGCTGTACTTCATCAAAAACCATGGATGATGTGTTCCAGTCTGCTGCAGTCTGGGAGACTGTCTGTAGATACTGAGCACAGGGCATATGGGTGGCTGTTTGAGTCCAAGTGAAAGAGGTAAATAGGTGAATATAGCTATCAAATAAATAACAGTTTGTATTTAAAAAGACATATTTCAAACATTTTTCAAAATGATTACGTTTATATATTTTAGAGACTTCATTTCATAATGCCATATTTAACTATTTCAGGGGACTTTTATTTCATAATGCCACATTTTAATCTGGTATATGCAAATAAGTGGGCCATGGTCATCTCAGACCAAAGCATCCGTGATTGGTCGGGTCGATAGGACACAAAGTGAGCAAGCATATCGCCGGGCATGTCCAGAGTCGGTCGTTCCGCCCCTGTGCTTGAAGAGACCTTAACCTCGTGGACATCTTCCACATGAACACAGCGCTCACGCGCAAACTGTTTGAGAGTATGTCTTCCATATCCATATCCAGCACTTTTCCGCCCGAGTGTATATAGTAAAACATCTTCAACCCAGTGCAGAATAGTACCGGCTGATATACCATGTTGATCAGTTTGATCTGCTATGAATATCATGGTTTCTGGGAGACCATCGATGTCTTCCATATTACCCACACAACAGCTTGTCCAAACTGATTTCATTAGGCCATGTGTAAGTCATTTTCTTCCATGAACCAGAGATTTCGAGACTTGTCGTTGACTCAGTGCTTGTATTCAGGGATCGGTGCTTTGGTCTGAGATTACCACGCTCCCCTATTTGATTAATGTGCCATTATGAAATGAATGCGGCTTTAAATACATAAATGAGGCATTATAAAATAAAAGTCTCCTGAAATAAATGAGAGAGAGGGAGAGAGAGGGGTTGAGAGAAAGTGAGAGAGAGAGATTCAAAACTGTAGAATTGGTATAAATTAGAATTATGAAATAGGATGGAGAAAAATAGCGGTTGGGCGTTCCCAAAGACAGGCAATGAGAAAGAAGACAAAGTGCCCGTTAGAAGGGGTACAGATGGAGAGTGAGATGTGAGGAGGAGGATGTTGGGATGAAAAACAGACAAGGAGGACATGAAGTTAAAGGGGTAGTTCAGGATTTTGGACATCGGGTCTCATTTCCAAGTGAGCCAGTGTGTTATTTATCATTGGAGACCCTTTTCAACACTTTTCATTCAGTCCTTCTAGTTGCAGAAATCGCTGGTGCTAGGCTAGCGCAAGTCGAGGGGAACTGCTAGCCTGCCAATGAAAACAGTTTTACCCACTCCAAAGTACACCCGATGCAAACCAATTATAATGCCAGACTATCGATGTAAATGTCTGTGTTGATAGAATAATATTAGAAATAAAACTATCCTTGTATTGCAATGATCACGTTACATTTTGGGGGACTACTTTCTCAGCAGCGGCGGAATTTCATATATTTTTGTTTAAAGCCCGAAACAAAAAACAAGGCCTATCATTCCCCAGGAGAGTCAACATGATTCATGAGTTCTGATGGAGTCCCCTAGGCCATTCAATGCCAGAAGCTGCTTGCCAGCAGAAAGTCTCCATCAGGAACCCCTTTAGTAACGCATCCTTCCCACGGGCAGGGGGATCCTCGAGAATATACACAGCCCTGGCCGCCGTCGAGCCACCGAGAGCAGAGACCACGTAATAAAACTTGGTTCCATCAGCTGTAATCCCCTTCAGGACGAACTGCGCCTCCGCGAACCAGATCTACGACTGCCGCTCCCAAAACTTCAGGGAGACCGTCCGCAGAATCCAAATCCATAATCCAATCTCCGACTTGCACGTCCTTGCCCTTACAATCCAGCATATAGAAAAGTAATCCGGTAAAACGTCCGGAAACTGTCAGGGTCACCAATGTAGGGCTATGTGCAAAAAACAAAGACGGAGACTTTGTTGCCGGTGAAAATATATAGGAATGGATTTATTTCCTCAAACAGACGTCCCCACGCAGCCAGAGGTGCACTGCTTAAATAACACGTCACACCCCCTGCGTCGCACCCACAGGTGGGTCTCACGCCCCCTTCCATAAAGGGGACACGCACCATACACCAAACACACAGTGAATTACGATACCGGAGAGATACCGCTACAGTAGCTCCAATAGCCTGGACTATTAACATCCCACACATTTATTGAAGGGTAAGCGAACATTTGGATATTCCGTTAAAGGTAACATAACAAATGTACTACATCCTAGCATGAACATGATACGTCCTCAGAGATTAACTGTACTGTACCAAGTCATTAACTGATGAATGATAGAGACGAGGAAACATGCTCAGTCTAACAGGCACATCCAGTAGGTTGTTCTCCTCTCAAACGTCTGGGTGGAACCTTGTTTTTGTTGTGAATCATTCTCTCAGTGCCCCGGGTTGCCAGATATTAAACACATTGGCAGACAAACACAGCGTGCTGCTTCCATGGAAGTGAGCAAAGGAAGTGGATCAACTGAGTTTCTACTAGATTCTCCCCAACACAGAAAGCCTCTTCAGAAAAGGCTCCATAACCAAAGCCATGCTAAAAAACACTGCCCGGGAGGATTTCATACCATGCCACATGAACTGAGTTATAATTTACACACAATATATATGTATTGCAAATTAGCTGATCATCTCACAGTGTAGGACTCGCAGTCATTGTCAAAATATAATAATTGTGCTTGTCTCAAAACATAACATGTTGAGGTCAGCTGGTCTTGTGCTCATGTTCGTTCAGTTTCCTCAACCTGGCAACCCGAGTGAAATTGAGTATTGAGGGAGGGCTGGGGGATACAACTCTCAACAATATTGTGAATTTGGACTGCAGTCCCCATTTTATACACTCAGTGTTCAATCAGTGCCTTTACATGACACTCAAGAAAGTCAAATTATTGGGTTAGTCCAACTATGATTGAATTATTAAGAAGCATGTATACACCTTAGTCAAGCTAAAATCATATCAAATTGGGTTTCTCAATCAAATTAAGACCCCTAGATTATTCGACTGTTAGTCGCATTAAGCGTGCATGTACAAATTGGATCATGCGTTCTGCGCATGCTCGAGATCTTCAGCCGGAGGTAGAAGGAGATGACAGTCGTGTTGTTGTCGCCGTCAGAAAACGAAAAACAGCGATTTATTTAAAAAGGTGGCGCAGAAGATGGAGGAAGCTGGTGAATGTAGTTACCCCCTATAAGACATCTGTCAAAATAAATGTTTTTTTCTTCCGACGTGTTTACGATCTTTATTCATTCATTGCGCTGCGTCCGAACTGACGGGGATATTCTCTGATATTATGAATCTTACAGACTGCGTTGGATTCTCAGACTCTCTGGTACCACAACAACTAAAGACTTATAGTGGGGGTTATCTCGCCCATGGAGAAGAAGGAATTGGGGGAATGCCGTATACGGACGGGCGGTGGGAGAAATATGTTTTCAGTAGAGTTCAGCTGTCAATTCACTTCGGGTCCATATAATTTCTCCAACGCTCCATTGTTCCGACCTCTCTCTCTGCCGGCGGAGGAGTCTGCATACGACCAAGAGCTCACGTTTCAATCTGGACTTCAGAGAGCCAAAGTTCCTTTCCCCCAAATCCTTCTCGCCCATGGGCGAGATAACCCCCACTGGGCGTCTTTACTTGTTGTGGAAGTACCAGAGAGTCTGAGACCCGACGCAGTCTTTAAGATTCATAATATCAGAGAATATCCCTGTCAGTTCGGCCGCGGCGCAATGAATGAATAAAGATCGTAAATACGACTGGAGAAAAAAGTTTGTTTTTGTTAATGCAGGTTCTTCAAGGATTTTAGCCTCCCATAGCTTTTCAGAATTGGAACCATGAGTGAACATTGTTTTACAAAAAGTACTCTCTCTCTCTCTCTCTCTAATACCCCAACTTCTTCCCTTGCTCTCTATCCTGCCCATCTTTTATCTTCGTATTTTCTCCACCGTGACTCTATTCCAATGACTCTCTGTTCCTCTCTCGCCCCTAACCCTAGCCCTTATCTCTATCTCCCCAAACGGCCTCTCTCTCTCTCCCACTCTTCATTCATGTCTCTCGCCCGCATCTCTGCCTCGTTTAATAAGGAATGATTTGTGGATGCGGGGCGCTCCCAGACTTTAGAGTTCACTCTCTGTTCTCCGCTTACCCACCGCGACAACACTTATTATGGCCCAATGCAGGCTGGCACACACGCACACACGCATATGGCGGGCAAAAAGGGTCACAGTGATCGCTAATTGTAGCTGTATTGATTAAAATCGATGTAAAATGAGTCTTTGCAGTTCTCATAAAAAACCATTCACCACAGTGTTGTGTTTCTACCATTGTAACGTGTGCTTTGTGAGTGGTTCAAAACGCTCTTCTGCTGCTACTGATGCTGCCTGAACCGCGTGTTTCAAGCTAACACTAACTTTGTTTGCGCTGACAAACTTATATTATATTTAAGTATTTTTTTATTTTTTATATTATTATTATTCATATATAATCATTATAAAATAATTATTATTCATTATTATTTTTATCATCATTAGTATTATTTTGAACTACCTTTCAACAATCAAGAGTGAAATGAATTTATCACTAAAGCAAGTCATATATAATTGCATTTTGTATAGCCTTTATGAGTAAATATTGAGTGTAAAATGGGTTGATTAAAGTTTGTTATTTTATGCAACAGCTCTCTCTTCTTGGGTTCCATGTGTTTTCCACACTATAGGTTTGTTTGATTTGTTTCCAACATATTTCTCCCCGTCTCTCTGGTTCGTCCTCTGCTCCATCACTGTCAGGCTTAACGTGGCTGAGATGGAGGAAACAGATAAGGTGGGCAGAAAGCGTGTTTCAGTATTGGGTGAAAGCAAATAATTTATTTTGTTGCAGTGATGTATTGCATTACAGTATACAAACAAAACATTTAGACGTCACATTTAGACCAAAACCCAGAAAACAACAAGCAACAAGGGGAAAATAAGCAAAACCGTGGGCAGAGACAAACAGACTAAATGGTAAATGTTATACTAAATGTCAGTGTGTGAGAGTGAGCAAGAGAGAGTGAGCAAGAGAGAGAGAGAGACAGATTGTAAGACAGAGTGGGGGTAGGGGACAGGGCCATATGCCGCTGCAGATAAGCCCAATATTGTCCTCTCAGGAGCCACTGGCTGGAGTGACCACCAGAGCCCCTAATGCATGGTCTCTACACACACACACAGCCCTGTTCCTAATGCAGCTCTCTCTCTCTCTCCCCCCCCCCCCCCTCACTCTCTCTCTCTAGCTCGCTCTCTCTCTCTCTATTCCCCTCTCTCTCTCCCTAGTTCTTTCTCTCTTTTTTTCTCTCTCTCTGCCTCTCTCTCTCTGTCTCTCTCGCTCTGCGTCCCTTCGCTCTGCTTCTCTCTCTCTCTCTCTCTCTCTCTCTCTCTCTCTCTCTCTCTCTCATCAAACCTTATCTGAAACCCCCCTGAATATGTGCACTTATGCAGGAGTGCACATATTCAGGGCAGACTTCAAGTGAACTCACTGTCTCAATCTCATTCATTCTCTGTCTCTCTCCATCCGTCTTCTGGTCTAGTCATGAACACACGACGAGTCCTTGGACGGAGTGTAGCAGCAGATAATAAAGACACACAGCCTCTGGTTGATTTGTTCCTCCACTAGGACGCATGATGTTGCTTGTCAACATGTTGGCTTAGCGCTCCTGTTCTCTCATCTCGTCATATTCAGGCCAGAGGAGGACGATGTAAGTGGTGTCTGTGTGTGTCTCACTCCCAGGGAAGGAATCCTTTGTGTCTTCAGCAGACGGAAAAGCAAAGGTTACATAACGAGATAATCCCAGAGTGTACCGTTAAAGGAGGAACAGCACCTGGACATTAGGGGACTCTCTCTTTACATGGTGTAGCTTCTTATTGGCTGATCAGGTTACCCCCTGCCCCTGTGGAGCCCCGCCCACCAGAGGGGCTCCACAGGGTTTCCCACACATAGTTTACTGATAATTATTTTTGTATTGTGTTATCCAGCCGAGACAGCAAAACCAACACTATTGTTACCATGCAGACTATTTTAGTAGTATAATTAAAAGCCCCTCCTCTCTGCACTCTGAATCCAAACATGATCATGCACATGAGGAAGGATTGTTGTTGGACTGTATTATACGCCGATGATGTGCGTTAAACCCACGCCACGCTCCATTGGCCAGGCACTCCTTGACCTGCTTGTAACTGTTGTAGAGTTAGTGATAAATCCTTCTAAACAGTTCTTTAATCATTTGGGAACATTTTTCAAAATGTCAGATGTCTTTGCTTTAATTGCATTTCAGTCAGGCAGTTGTTGAGGGAAGGGTACTTGTCTGTGTAGAGATATGGACCAGGCCATCTATAGAGGAGTGCAGAGATTGGTCCTGATGGGGGAGAAGGTGGACCTCAGCGGACCTGAGGCAATGGGCGGGGGTACGGTGGGGGTATGGCGGGGGTACGGTGGGGGTATGGCGGGGGTACGGCGGGGGTACGGTGGGGGTACGGTGGGGGTATGGCGGTGGAGGAGGTTGACTTCAGCGGATCTGGGACAATGGGTGGGGGTATGGCAGGGGAGGAGGTCAGAGAGGGTGGGAGGGAGGGGCCAGGTCGTGGAGGGCCTTGAAGGTGATGAGTTATATATTATATGTATGTATGTATGTGTGTGTGTGTGTGTGTGTGTGTGTATATATATATATAATATAGTATTTTATATTTGTATTTATATTAGATATATATATAGTATTTTGAGGAGGACGGGCGTGATGTGGTCTGAGTGAGAATACATCTTAGATCTTAGATCAGTGGTTCTTAACCTTGTTGGAGGTACTTATGAAACTGGTACCACCAGTTTCATATGTGCATTCACTGAACCCCGGTGAATGCGGGGTATATGGAAAAATAAAATATGATTTTTTTCAAATTCAAATTTTATTCAATATTTTACTGGTGCACAAAATGAACCGTGCATCAACATCACTGTGTTCAAAGAACAAAACCATTAAAACATGATTTTCACACAAAAACAAAAACATAATAATGAATATTT
>NC_140274.1:1661018-1678518 GCF_964030765.1 Micromesistius poutassou | reverse complement strand
TTAGTACTATTACAAAACAAATTAACTGGAACCTTTACCCCAAACTTGATTTATAATCATTGTAAGCCAAGGGCTGCATCGATAAAGTGGATAAAGCATCATTAAATGGACGCACTGGAGAAAGACAACAACACCTTTGCATTGCCATTCCAACAATGCACCTTTCTTGAACAGATACATGTGTTTTCAAAGGCATCTGTCTGAACTTAATTAGTGTTATTGACCTTCGTGGCTCATAGCACACTGACAACCCTTAAATGATCATGGTAGGAGCCAGGGAAACTCAAGCTATCAGGGTGAATAGTGGACGTCTTTACCCTCTACAGCTAAGGGCTCCCCAGACACGTCATGAACTGACAGGGCTGCTAATGCTCTAAGATGACGCTAAAGTTGCTAAAGAAGTGCCGTTACACTGCTACTGCTTGGTTACTACACTACAGTGTTGACTACGAGGAAAAGGTGACCCTCGTTGTTTCCCATACAGTCACAGCCTGCACCAGTGAGGCCTGTGTTTGTGATGTCATCCTGGTGTTGGTTGCTTAGTCACTCATGATGTCATCACAGGCCTTGATTGATTTTCTCCACGAGTCACGGCGAGACGGAGTGAGCTGCACCGCACAATAAATCGCCAAAGTGGTCGAATTAATTAGGATGCCACAGAATGACTCGGCTGTTATTTCATATATCGTGGCGATGGCCCAGGAATACAGTTAATATGTCTTTAAATCGCCGCCCGCACGGCTGAACCCCCCCCCCCCCCATCTCTTTGATGGCGGAGTCCATTCGTGACAAACGACGACACCTGCATCGCCTTAACGAGTTCAAAAGTTCAATGCCATAAGTAAGTCAACCTTCACCTTTAAAAGGAAGGAGGTCCATGCAGGCTCAAGGTATCGCAGCCACCATCCTCCTTTTGGTTCTAAAGGTCACTTTGTTATGCTGTTATTGAGTCCACTGCTTCTCCGCTATCCGTCGATGGATTAGGAATGGGCTTCCGCCAGCCCCTACCTTGTTTGTCTGTACTGCCTGATTGATCAAGCAAAGGTCATCAGCCCGGGGTTTCAGAAGGGGCTAAAATCTGTGTGTTTCTGGCCTGGAGCCTTTTCTGAACGTGTTCCGCAGAAACCCAGTTAGCTAAAGTGAGGATCGTTTGAGCAGAAGCTGCCTTAGCCAGAAAGTGAATGGGAGTGACATCGTACTTTCTCTGAAGTTGAGAAGCTACTCCAGTCCAAATTTCAAATAACTGCAAACTTTAAGCATTGATAATCCTTGACTTCTAATCCTACCTAATCAAAAGTAACTTATATTAGTCTTCATAATGTATCTAATGAACCATTATTGAATCAGCTTTTTAATAATATATAGCTGATTATGAATTGCTTATAATGAGCTTTCATGTATAATGTGATATAATATATATGATTTTAAATGAGAAATTCACTATTTACTACTAAAAGTTGCAGTTATTCTAAAGGACTGGAAAAGGAACCACCCACCCAGGGCGGGCGGTGTCTCCGCGGGTGTTTGAATGTTTCAAATTGTATGTCGTTGGTGTTCTTGTCTTGCCTCTTTATAAATCTTGGACTTGTCTGACAATCAGGCCTCTGCCTTTTAAAATCTTTGATCAATGTCCTACTTTCTAACTTGGTTGGTTAACACTGCATTACAGTCTGATATATCTCATTAGAACTTGTAAAGACTATGTATATTACATAGTAAGTTTCCACCTAATTGGCAGATTTAGTATTCTGGTAACATGGCACGTTCTGGGTTGTAATGAAGACTTTGCCCAGCAACCCCAGAAACTGACATCCTGTCGACCTCCATGATCGCTTTGTAAATGGGTAAAGTATAGGATTTCCATACAATTAGAAACTACAGGCTTTTAATGGTAATTCACACAATTAGCATGTCTTTTCTACGTACAACACGCCAATTGTGGGTCGTCAATATCATGATGGTCGAGACCACCGTGCGTCGACGCTGCCTGGACGTCCCAGTGTTTGGTGGGCAGGTACACCAAGACAGCCTCATTCTTAGTCTGAGGCTCACTGGACAGTAGCCGTTGGCCGTAGTCTTTGTGGTGTTTTTGAGTGCAACTTTTCGTTTTCGAGTGCAAAAGACACAGGCGGTGCAAGGCAACACAACACTGAGCCTTCGTCACGGTGTCACGGGCGTGTCAGGGCCCTTATAGACCACTGGCTGTAGCTAGCTACTGCTCTGATGTTGGTTGGGCGTGTCAGGGCCCTTATAGACCACTGGCTGTAGCTAGCTACTGCTCTGATGTTGGTTGGGCGTGTCAGGGCCCTTATAGACCACTGGCTGTAGCCAGCTACTGCTCTGATGTTGGTTGGGCGTGTCAGGCCCTTATAGACCACTGGCTGTAGCTAGCTACTGCTCTGATGTTGGTTGGGCGTGTCAGGCCCTTATAGACCACTGGCTGTAGCTAGCTACTGCTCTGTGTGTGTGTGTGTGTGTGTGTGGAGCTCTGTGTCTGGGCAGCGGTGGACTGCGGTGTCCACAAGAAAGTTGGGCCTTTCAGACACTTACCGTGTAACGCCGCGGTGTGTGTGGACGGTGAAGCTCCGTCTGAGCAGCGATTTATTTAATGTCTGCGGCCGAGTGAGGGTTGGGCTTCCCGGACACCAATAGCAAAACGCTACAGTTTGTGGCGGGTTCATATACAACATCGCCTATTATAATGCATAGTTTGACCCTTAGTTTCTGTGGCCCAATGTAACCTACATAATTAACACAGAATATACGCAGCACTTTAATTGCCAAATCAGTTTTCGTCAGTGATTGAGTGTATGATGAATCTGAGTGCGGCCATCCACTGCTGAACAGCTTTGAGATAGAAGATGTTTTCATCTTACATTCACAGAGATGCTTTACCTGAAGACTCTGACCTGGGACTCGGTGTCAGGACAGCAGTCCAGTGTCAGTCCTCTGGGGACAGAGGACAGTAGTCCAGTGTCAGTCCTCTGGGGACAGAGGACAGTAGTCCAGTGTCCTCTGGGGACAGAGGACAGTAGTCCAGTGTCAGTCCTCTGGGGGACAGAGGACAGTAGTCCAGTGTCAGGCGTCCTCTGGGGACAGAGGGCAGTAGTCCAGTGTCAGTCCTCTGGGGACAGAGGGCAGTAGTCCAGTGTCAGGTGTCCTCTGGGGACATAGGACAGTAGTCCAGTGTCAGTCCTCTGGGGGACAGAGGACAGCAGGAGGACAGTAGTCCAGTGTCAGGCGTCCTCTGGGGACAGAGGACAGTAGTCCAGTGTCAGGGTCCTCTGGGGACAGAGGACAGTAGTCCAGTGTCAGTCCTCTGGGGACAGAGGACAGTAGTCCAGTGTCCTCTGGGGACAGAGGACAGTAGTCCAGTGTCAGGCGTCCTCTGGGGACAGAGGGCAGTAGTCCAGTGTCAGTCCTCTGGGGACAGAGGACAGTAGTCCAGTGTCAGTCCTCTGGGGACAGAGGGCTGCTGCGGTACATCACGTTAATTACATGTTCAGGAGTTTGGGGGTTTTATTGCCAGGGTAAACATCTCCTGGCAGGTTAGGCCAGAGCGTTTTCTGGGTTTTGTTCATAGATATCGCGATCACAAATCTACTGGCGTTTGGGGCCAGGGTTAGGCTTTTTTTTTTATCCACTTCCTTTGTTTGCTCTCCTCTCTCCGGGAGACATATGGCTAATATTATGGTCTAGACGCAGCACTCTGCAGCCAGCCAGGACTGCCCAGATCAAACAGTGCGCTCAGTGAAATTCTGTCTGTGACTGAAAAACCCATATTAATGTTCTGAGTTGGTGTGTGTGTGTGTGTGTGTGTGTGTGTATGCATGTGTGTGTACATGTGTGTGTGTGTGTGTGTGTGTGTGTGTGTGTGTGTGTGTGAATGATTGCTAAAGTAGTTTGTGTATGTGCGTGGGAGGACTCTGAGCAACGTGATGCGGTGTGTCTGGTCAGTCCATCAGTCCGCTGGCGTCTGGCGGCCGTGTGTGTGTTCAGGGCGGACCTCTGACGGGCCACAGCTCAGCTCCCCCCGCCCGGCCACGTGGGACAGAGGGGGGGGAGGGGGGGAGGGAGAGACCAACCAAATGAGTGTGTGAGAGGGAGGGGGACGTGTAGACGGTGCGTTGGTCTGCGTGTGTTGCTTGTGCTCTTTGTGCGCCGTGGAGGCTCTGGGAAAAGGTTTCCCCGCCTGCCATGTGCTGTGAAGCTCAGGGGCGGGGGCGGATATTTATGACCGTTTTAATGCATATCTCAGAAATGTGTGTGTGTTGTGTGTTTTTTGTATTTGTGTGTGTGTGTGTGTGTGTGTGCGTGTGTGTGTGCGTGTGCGTGTGCGTGCGTGCGTGTGTGTGTGTGCATTATTCTTTATACAACTGGCTCTCATTAAGTCCTATCTCAATCCTGGCACATCTGGAAAATACATCTGCAGACAGACTGCTACACACACACACACACACACACACACACACACACACACACACACCGTGTCTTGTTGGCCCCCGGGATAAAGTGCAGCTCTGTTACTGCAGCCTAATGTGAGAGTGAACATGGAGGACACGTGTGTGTGTGTGTGTGTGTGTGTGTGTGTGTGTGTGTGTGTGTGTGTGTGTGTGTGTGTGTGTGTGTGTGTGTGTGTGTGAGAGAGCAGTAGCAGCAGGAGGTGCTGGTGCATGTCAGATCTGTGATGAGGGTCTGCAATGGGAGCCAGAGCCGGGGCCCCAGGATGTAGAGGAGGCGCGTGGGGGCGGGGGCGGGGGGGGGGTTTGGAGGGTGACGTGTCCCAGGGCTCCTTCCAGGTTGTGAGCAGACCTGCTGGCTCGGACCCCACCGTCTCCCTCCACCACCTCCCCTCTGCTCTCCCTGAGGCTGGGAGAGAGAGGGAGAGAGAGAGAGAGAGAGAGAGAGAGAGAGAGAGAGAGAGAGAGAGAGAGAGAGAGAGAGAGAGAGAGAGAGAGAGAAAGAGAGAGAGAGAGAGAGAGGGGGAGAGAGAGAGAGAGAGAGAGAGAGAAAGAGAGAGAAAGTGTAAGATAGAGAGAGGGAGAGAGAGAGAAAGAGGGAGAGAGAGAGAAAGAGGGAGAGAGAGAGAGAAAGAGGGAGATAGAGAGAGAGAAAGAGAGAGAGAGAAAGAGAGATAGAGAGAGAAAGAGGGAGATAGAGAGAGAGAAGGAGAAAGAGAGAGAGGGAGAGAGAGAGAGAGAGAGAGAGAGAGAGAGAGAAAGAGGGAGATAGAGAGAGAGAAAGAGGGAGATAGAGAGAGAAGGAGAAAGAGAGAGAGAGGGGATGGGAGAAGTAGCTGAACAGAATGCAGGGGGCGATCACTGGGACAAACGAGGGGAAAAAAAGTTCAAGGAGAGCAGAAAGTAATGGAGCAGAAGAGAGATCAGAACAGTAAGGGGGGGGAGGTGGGGTAGCGGGGGCGGGGGCCACGAAGGGGTAAGACTGAGGCTGAGCCCAAACAGATCAAGTTCTGAAGTTGAGCTGGACACATTCAGGGTTACAGCAACGAAAGGCTGGGAGGAGGCTCAATGTGTCCAAAGACACGGAGAGTGAGAGACCGCCCTGTCCCCCAGACCGCCCTGTCCCCCAGACCGCCCTGTCCCCCAGACCGCCCTGTCCCTGTCCCCCAGACCGCCCTCTCCCCCAGACCGCCCTGTCCCCCAGACCGCCCTGTCCCTGTCCCCCAGACCGCCCTGTCCCTGTCCCCCAGACCGCCCTGTCCCCCAGACCGCCCTGTATGTGGAGGTATGTGCACGTCTGGCTAGCTGTACAGACACTGGTGGGACAAAGACCCTGCGCTTCACACAGACGTGAAGCGCAAAGTCGAAGTAGCTTTGTGGGCGGTTCTATGGCGCTGTTGCTATTATGACGGCGAGATAAATGAGCTTTGTGCCCGACGCAAATCTAAAATGGGTTGGGCTGAAACCCGTAGGTGTTTTGGGCGTAACGTGCAATAAACCAATGAGAGTTCCACCTGCCATCCCCTTTAAGAGCCAGCGCATTTGACTTGACGAGTTGATATTTGGACAGCGCGTTTGCAGTCTCCGCTGAGACAGATGCATGACCACATGAATTTCAAACTTCAAATGGCTCAGTTTATGGACAAATAATAGGCCTAATTCACACATGGAATAGCGTTTTATTCTCCAACTTCAGAAACACTGAGTCGTCATGTAAATTACGCAAAGACAACTTAACACATGATATGCGGACGCGGTCCTGTGGCCGCAACTGTGGGTCTATTTAATGATATGCGGCAATACATTAACAAACATTGTTTGTTACCAGTATTGTATACATTATCGTTATTGACTTGTGTTCATAATATGCATGTGTCCCCCTGTATACATCGCCATGGACTGTATTCATGGGCGTCAGTTTGGTTTGAAATGTGCTGGGGACAGAGACTCATTCAAAAGTGCATTTTCAGAAGTGTTGGGTACAATAAGGATGCACTCTTTCTCTCTTTAGTGCAGGTAATGAAAGGTTCTGAAATACGGCATACCCATGTAGCTTACTAATGAATAAAATGGATGTGTGCCACACTTCCAGCCGCCCACACGCCTCCGCTGTGTTTGTAGCTGATCAGCTGGCAGGCTGAGCACATCACTGTATATTGTCGCTGAATGCAATTATGGCGTTAAAAAGCTCGGAAACAACGTGTGCCGTTTGAGGATGTACTTACAACAGGACAAAACTAAATAATTGGTTGAAATTGTAATGAATGAATGACAGACGGCGATTGTTTACATCGATCTCGTAGTAACCGGTAAAGCCCACAATTCGTGCAAAGCATCACAGGGCAGGTGGAAACTTGTGGATACAAAAAACTGATGTCTGACACATTTTATGAATAAAGTGTTCCCGAAAAGCATTGGACATATGACCCACTATGTTGTGCTCCATGTACCCAATGTTGACAACGTAACATGACATGACTAAGCTACCAACACAAACAAAGAAAGGAAATGAACTACGTGTTTAAGTTGTGAAGAGGCAAACGTGTAGCTACACACAGCACTACAAATGTCAAGATTGAAAAAGCAAAAAATATTTGTTGCACAGCTGAACGCTGTATCACATCATGAGCTGGCTGTTCTCAATTCACAACACGCATCCATCCAATCTACATCAGGCATTGTTACCAAAACTCATGCACTCCCCACCACAGTTATTCCACTAATTACTCCACTATCGTCATCTCCACTATACCCAACACTGTATGAACGCAAACCGTGGATAAGTCAGGCTACTTGGTGGCTATGGCTAACATCAATTGCAAGAGTTAGAACAGCCAACCACTTGAGTGCAAAAACACAAAAGACCTCTCCACAGCACCAGCAAATCTTAAGCAATAAATATCGCATCTTACCTTTATTTATGTGGCAGTGGTCTGCAGATGCATCCCGTGGTGTCGCCTGCCACATCCATTTAGTTCAACAGGTGATCACTCTGTATGTCCATGGTACTAGCAACCTGCTCTGGTGCTTTTTACCTTCATGTGTTCAGGCTAAAATGACTTGATTGTCTGCTGCCTCATTATTGCATCCCAGCCAAAGAGTATCGGTATTAATACCTCATTCATTGTCCAAGCCAGGCTGGCAGCTCATACAAAAATAAGTAAGGGATAATGTATAGAACGCCGGTCATTATCGGGGAAATAAGCCCAGACAGGGCGAAGCGGACACCGACGCGACGCGGAGGTGGCTTGCTTCGCTTGCTTTCCTTGACATTATGTGCTTAGCAACGGTCAATTATCAAAAAATAATTCACCGTCGGAAGTCGGGAAGGCCCATGCAAGTGAACGGAGCGTTCCACAGCACTGAGAAGAGCCGTGTAATAATCCATAATATTTAAACTCAAGTTTTTTGTCTTTTTAAGTGGTGGGTACAAAGTTAATCTTGACGAAAACTGGTGGGTACTCGTCCCCAGCGTCCGCAGTGTAATCGACGCCTATGACTGTATTATGTGTTACGTGTTTGCGTGTGTTTAAACAGATGGGTGCGCACACACACGCACGCCAAGCATCACCCACATTCATTCATTCTTTTAAACACTCATTCACAGTAAAACTATGTTTTCTCACGATCAAATCTTCATCAATCTCGAAAGATATGAGCTTGTAAACGATGTCTGTGTCAAGAAAATATGTGTTTGCAGATGCATTAATTTAAAAGTACAACTTACCGCTGTATCAGCTGTTACACAAGATTTTAAAACAAGATTTTGTTTTGGGAGGCTGGAATATACTTTGCTCGAGTTTATTATTGTTATTATTATTATATAAACACATGGCATAGCCTACTCTACTGTGTTCATTCATGCAGCTCCTATGGAAAAAAAAATGTTTCCACAATCCAAATGCTATTTCTATGCAGTTTCACTCATATGAACAATCGTTGACATCATAATATTTAAATCAGGCTAATCGTTTGCATGTCTGTGCTGTGTATAGCCTACGTGTGTGTAAGCGTATGTTGCAGTTCCGACCTGTCATGGCACGTAAAAATAGCAACACCAACTGCACTATCCGCTAGTGCATTTAGACCAGGAATTTGCCGGTCAGTGGCGCAATTTTTAGATCACTAAAATAGCACCAAGTATCATTTGCGCCGCAACACGCCCCTGCTTTATGGTGACACGCCTCTCCAGGCGCAAGTGTAGTGGCGCCTGGTTGCTGCGGGGGAAAATCAGCTTTGCGCCAGGTGCAAACGAGCAACGATACATGCGTTGGTGTAGAAAGTCAATTGCACTGGGTGCAAGATAGGGCCCCAAGTGTTTCAGCAAGCAGGCAGACAAGCTAATGTCTGCGCATTACTCTTATGCATGCAGACTTGAGGGCTAGGATTGACCCAGTATTTCCACAGCCTGCGTTCATAGATCAAGATTCCAGAAGCGTGCTGCAGTCATCAAAGTACATCACGTTTCAGTATGTTTTTTTATCACATGGCCTGCTCAGAGCTGCTTTGCTCTGCTCCACTTCTTCAACTAAACACAATGTGTGAGAAAAAACATAACTAAGCACTTGATTGAGCATCTCTTGACACAATGGGACCGTTGATTTGAGATCCTCAGAAGTCTGAACAACAGCCCCTCCCAGCCTCTGCTGCTGGGCCGGGCGGAGGGCCTCTTCAAAACCCACCACACAACATCTTCATAGCGCATGAGCCCTTCTAGTAGATGGGGAAAGTTGTGACGTCAGTTCTTCGTTAATTGAGCACAAAGCAAATTAATGAGATCTCTCTCTCTCTCTCTTCCTGTTGGAGAAAACATGAAAAACTTGTGAAGGTCTTACTCCTCCTTTCCTCAAAGTGTGCCGTCGAAGAGCCACAGACGTCAGAAGACAAAGCTTGTCTCCTCTTCCCTTAGTCCTGTAATGTCTCCTCTTCCCTCCAGTAATGTCTCCTCTTCCCTCCTGTAATGTCTCCTCCTTCCTGCTCCCTAGTGGTCTATATCCAATGCGTTGCCGAGGCAGTTGGTCTCCGTGGTGACTCTAGTCACCATGGAGAAATAAAATGGACATGCTCCCCCTGTGTTACTCAATCCACACACACACACACACACACACACACACACACACACGGTGACACAAATACGTGCAACACACCAACACACACCATCCCCTTCTAGCCGCAGGGAATAATATATTTTTAAGAAGTGCTGGATGGATGTGGAGAGGAAGAGAGATGGAGATGAGGAGGAGGAAGGTGAGTCCATCAACAGCAGGAGAGCAGCTACAGTTACCTGCAGGACAAATCCATCCATCATCTCCAGGACCTGTTGGTTAATTATGGGAGTGACAATACAGAAATGTAAGTGGAATGTTATATTAAGTAGCAGAGTAGCTGAGCAATGCATCATTAGCAATGGATAGGCATCCACAGCATCATGACAATGTGGTCCATGTCCTCACTGCCTCTGATCCCTTGTGAAACCATCACACCTACAGTATATGTCTACCTGTCTCCCCACTAAACAAGGCAGTGTGAGCTAGTTCAGATACAGGACTGAGACTTGAGATGCTGTTTTCTTAATCATCTGAAAGCATGTTTAAAGTGCTGCCCTGTGCAGAGAGGGCTTATCAGTTATCAGCCAACTGGACCGCATTCATGCCAGCAAATGTGGATCTGACGTGCGTTGTGTGTCAGGTCTGTAGTGTCACTCTGATCAGACTACAGATATGGGATTTATGTCATGTATCAACGCTCTACAATTAAAATACAATTAAAAGATAACTCCATTGTTTGGTTGACTGCATGAAGGTGCAATATGATACACTCCAGAGATGGTGTAAGGCTGAATAACGCGTGAGAGAAACAGTGAAATGTTATTCTTTGAGTGCATTAACAAAATAGGCAAGCTCTGAAGTTATTGTTGTGTTGTGTGTTGTGTGTTGATGTGTGACTGTGTTTCTGTGGCAAGAAAAAAGAGGAACACTAAATTGTTACTGGGGAGAAAGAACACGTTCCCACACACACACACACACACACACACAGACACACACACACAAACACACAACACACAACAGAAAGACGGAAAATGACACAGCCACAGAGCAAATTGGTCATAAAGGGATAGTGAAGGAAGGATAAAGAAGAGGATCTGTGTGTGTGTGTGTGTGTGTCTGAGTGTGAGTGTGTGTGTGTGTGTGTGTGTGTGTGTGTGTGTGTGTGTGTGTGTGTGTGTGTGTGGCCTCACAGATGCCCTCTTTTAGACTTATTGACCAAACACAAGAGCAACAGTCACAACAGACGAGAGAGTGGGAGAGAAGAGAGAGAGAGAAAAGAGGGACAGAGCATTACACACACACACACACACACACACACGCGCTAAGAACACAAAGCGCACACAGTGCAGCGTCCAGCTCTTCACTTCCCTCGGAGTTATCTCTGTCAGCGAGGGGTCAGCCATTTATCCTGTCCCATTACTGTGGACACTGCTGTGAAATTGTCCAATAAATCAGCAGTTTTGCCCTGTCCCAAGCCTGCCTGTCTGCCCGCCCGCCCGCCCGCCCGCCTGCCTGTCTGTCTGCTTGCATGCCTGCCTGCCTTCATGCCTGGCTGTCTGCCTGCCTGGCTTCCCGCCTGCCCGGCTGCCTTGCTTGTGGGCTTGCAGTCTACAGGCACACCAACTGCTCCTCTGCCGACCGCACCTTGCCAGGGTTGCAGTCAGGTGACGGCTGGCGTTGAGACATGTGCGATGGTGACAGAGTGCGCTCATGCAGACCACTCTGCCGGTTTGGGGACACGCACAAGCTGGGTGCATCTGCAAATTGATTCTAGGCATTATCAGGAGTCTCGTAGTGAAGAGTGTAAGGTAAACACATACATATGTAAACATACACAGCCTCATACACGCACACATGGCACATCGAGTGTGAACATATTCCGATTCGTATTTGGCACCAATTCACGGTGTAACGCACACACACAGACACACACACACACACACAGACACACAGACACACACACACACACAGACACACAGACACACACACACACAGACACACACACACACACACACACACACACAGACACACACACAGACACACAGACACACACACACACACACACACAGACACACACACACACACACACACACACACACGTCCCCGTTCAGCTCCTCCTGCGAGGCGCCTGCCCCTGACGGTCCCAGACTGAGGCTGGGACGGCCTTAGTGAGCCGCTCCTCCCTCCACAGAGGGGCTGGTCGGCCAGATGGAGCTCGTGACGTCAAAGATGGGACGGGGGCGTCGCAGAAACACCTTCACACATGTGCACATGTGTGAAGGTGTGTGTGTGTACTTTAATATCTGTCTTTAAGAAGGTTGTCTCATATCTGGCTGTAGGTGAGTCTTGATACTAAGAACTCTAGTGTATTAGCGTTACAATTGTGTAGACTAACTTTAACTCTGTGCTGCTGTGTTGGTTTTTGCTGTGTTGTGGTTGTTGCAGTGTGTGGGTGTTGTTGTTAGTAAGAGGTCGTTCAAGCGAGTTTCAGTCACCGGGTGACTACAATAGGCCTGATTGCTGGGCGGAGCTACGTCTGCCTGAGCTCCCTTGTGTATTTAAAGGCTAGTTCTATTAGCGTCAGGACCCAGCAAAGGAAGACCCGGGAAACAAAGACAAGGGGAGTCTCTCTGGGAGTCCCTCGAGGAGGCCCAGGGAGGCCGGCCATATTGTAGCTATGTGTCGTACTTCTATCAGCGTCAGGGTCTCCAACCAGAGGAGACGCCACTACAGACCATCTTCTCGGCGCAGCAACCCGTCCAATCTGTGCCACCCATCGCCCTCTACCTACACGGACCTCCAAGTGATGGGAGGACTCTGGAACTGCCAATCAGCGGTCAAGAAGGCTGACTCCATTTCAGCCTATGCATCCCTGATGACCCTCCACTTCCTGGCCCTTACAGAGACCTGAACGTTGATGGAGGCGAAACTCGAGCCCTAGGAAAGGAACGACACTAAAACGAAACAGCGAAACGCCGATCCTCCGGAGCCGGTCCTCCACGGACCTCCACGGACCGGCTCCGGAGGATCGGCGTTTCGCTGTTTCGTTTTAGTGTCGTTCCTTTCCTAGGGCTCGAGTTTCGCCTCCATCAACGTTACCGTATGACAACAATAGACGCGCAGTCATTGCGCTTTTTATTTTATTTTATTTCCCATCATAACCTTTCCCGGGAATCAGGAAATAGCCTGCGTGCACACACACATTTATGTACAGGGGCAAACATGAGGCAAGATAATAGTAAAATAAGTAAAGGAAAAGGTTGAGGGACGTGTGAAAGATAATGTTTCACACGTCCCTCAACCTTTTCCTTTACTTCTTCCTCGGCTCATTATGAGCCGAGGAAGAAAGGAACAATGAGAGGGACAGATATAGAATACAGAAAGAGAAAAGGAAGGACAGAGGGAGAGAGAGAACGAGAGAGAGAGAGAGAACGAGAGAGAGAGAGGGAGAGAGAGAGGGCCAGAGAGAGAGAGAGAACGAGAGAGATAATGAGAGAGAGGGCCAGATAGAGAGAGATAGGGGGAGAGAGGGAGCGAGAGAGAGAGATAGGGGGAGAGAGAGAGAGAGAGAGAGAGAGCAGACAACAAATGGCAGGCAGCAGTCTTTCCTGATAGGCTGGGCAGCCGTTTAGCTGTTCCTCCTTGTGGAGGATGTGCTCTGGCCTGCGTGGCCCCACACAGCAGCTGGAGCTGCGTTATTGTATTCATATACAGCCGGCATAAAGCCCTGGGCCTGCGGACTGTGCCACTGCAGACTGGGAAAGTGGAAGACTTCAGGTCTGAGATCTTTCTACATCCCTCCCTCGCACCAATTTACAGGTTGTCACACCTTCCCTTCATACATTTTTCATCGTTTTTTTTATTTTTTGGTTTTCCATTTTCAAGCGTTTCATATTCATGCACCACAAGGCAAAAGCGCACCAAATTTGCAATTCTGAATACAGAACGAGAAAACGGGGTCTCGCTTAAATGTGCTTGCGACTAAAAGCCCTCTCTCTCATGGAGTTGGACGCTAACAGGCAGTACTTCTTGTTGTTACTCCATACGTGACGTGACTTTGTCCCGACCTTGAAGCCGCCGCCGCCCGGACGCAGGGCGGATGCGGCGGTGGCGGCGGCTCCAGTCTGTTGTCGTTTGCCGTTAGCTTCGTATTAGTCCTGAAGATCTGTGGACTGACCTCTCGTCAAATCATTTACTGCAATGGATCAATTGAGCCTGACACACACGTTGTATTAATCAGACGGCCAGGCTTAATGCCCCCCCCCCCCCCAGTGGAAGGACAGTAAGACACACACCAGGGGAAGTACTAGGTCGCCTGTGCTCAGCTGTTCTGTACTGGATCAAGCAGAGAAAACAGGGTTCCTCTTCTGGTGCAGGACTGATGTGTGTTCGTCAGTCAGCTGTTCTGTTGGAGCTCCCCGATGCCACAAGGTGCCGCCCGCCGTACGCTGCGGCCGCAGGTTAGAACCCTTCTGTCATATCAGCCATGGTGGTCACCAAAACCAGACCTTTAGGTTATAAATGTGTTCTAGGACCTTTGACACAGGAATCAATGCTATTTGGTCACTGTTAATGACCGCTAAAATAACATGTGATGCAGAAAAACCTCGTTCAGCTCCTCTGTCCTGGGGGTCTCTGGTCTCTGTCCTGGTCTCTGTCCTGGTCTCTGGTCTCTGTCCTGGTCTCTGTCCTGGTCTCTGGTCTCTGTCCTGGTCTCTGGTCTCTGTCCTGGTCTCTGGTCTCTGTCCTGGGGGTCTCTGGTCTCTGTCCTGGTCTCTGTCCTGGTCTCTGGTCTCTGTCCTGGTCTCTGTCCTGGTCTCTGTCCTGGTCTCTGGTCTCTGTCCTGGTCTCTGGTCTCTGTCCTGGGGGTCTCACACCACCCAGGTCATATATAACACCACCCATCTATAACACCACCCAGGTCATATATAACACCACATGGGGCACATTTCATATACAGCATGACTCATTATAACTCATAATTCTATTCAAAGCCATCCTAATGCTACTGCCCCCTGTTGCGATGATGACAGCACAGCATTGAACAGTCAAAGTGTATCGCAGGCCCCTAGTTGTGCTGCTTCAGTAACTACATACTGTCTTTGAAGTGCTTCTTATATATTTTTCTTTGCCCATCCAGCACACCTCAGATGCAGCGTAATCAAACACTGTTTCTAACACATCTGATTAGCTTTTAACATGATCTCATAGAGCGCGTCTCCATCTTCCTCACTGTGTGCTTTGGCCTGTGTACCTGCGTGCTTGTGTGTTTGTTTTTGTGTGTGTGCATGTGTGTGTGTGTGTGTGTGTGTTATGTGCGGTGCGTGCATGCGTGTGTGTGTGTGTGTGTGAGTGCGGTTATTTACTCTCAAATAAATAAGATGATGGACACTGTAAGAAAGAGTTGAAAAGCATTATCATATAGAAATCCATAATTAATAATTCAGTTCTCTTAGTGCCTATAGAAGCCCCTGCCACCACACCCTGCTATGTTGCTGTTATAAATTACCCCAATGCATGTTGAAGGGTAAAGGGGTGGTACCCATATGCTCACATATGACATTTAAATATTTCATGCCATTTAATAGTTGAGTGTCATTAGAGGGATGAGATAAAGTCCATTCTATATGTGTTCTTTAGGAGAGCCACAGCAGTACTGCTGGAGCCGGGCGCTGAGGGGAGTCCTTCTTCAGGGTCTGGGGCTTTCCTTTTCTGTTGCATGAAGCACAAAATAATCTGTGTAAAACAAAAAGAATTCAAGCACAGCAGTTTTTCTGCAACGCTCCAGAAGGCGTCTTAACGGCCCAGTGTGTGTGCTCCATTGTTAACGTCTCATTTTCATCTAAAAGGAGAAGGAGAGAAAATCCCTCTTTCAAATGTGTACTCTGGGATACTCGTGTACTTTCACCATTGCATTTGTCCTACCACATTAGCAGCTGTTGAAAGCATGAAGAGGTAACTGGAAGCACTACAGACGATGTGTAGTGTAGGTATATCGGACTGCATCGACTGCACTCGTATAACGCTTTTCTAACCTGTGGCCTTTACAACTGGTGCCCCGCCTACACCCATTACTACACCCATTACTACACCCATTACTACACCCATTACTACACCCATGGATGAACATGTGTGATGTCAACCAATCAGCCCGCGGGCGCAGTGAGGGAGGTGCCTTGCTCATGGACACGTGGACGCTGACCTAGGAAGAGCCAGGGATCGTACCTGGTTGCTGGACAAACTTGCCACTGTTCAGTGTGAGGGCTAACATGTTCACAGTGTGAGGGTTAACATGTTCACAGTGTGAGGGCTAACATGTTCACAGTGTGAGGGTTAACATGTTCACAGTGTGAGGGTTAACATGTTCACAGTGTGAGGGTTAACATGTTCACAGTGTGAGGGTTAACATGTTCACAGTGTGAGGGTTAACATGTTCACAGTGTGAGGGTTAACATGTTCACAGTGTGAGGGCTAACATGCAAACACATTGGAGGACTGACATTTTGGTTTTGATGAAACCAGAAACCATCTCTACCACCGCCTCCACCACCTCCACCTCCAACTCTACCACCTCCACCACCACCTCCACCTCTACCACCACCTCCACCACCACCTCCACTGCCTCCACCTCTACCACCACCTCCCTCCACCTCCTCCACCTCTACCACCACCTCCACCTCTACCACCTCCACCACCACCTCCACTGCCTCCACCTCTACCACCTCCACCACCTCCACCACCACCTCCACTGCCTCCACCTCTACCACCACCTCCCTCCACCTCCTCCACCTCTACCACCACCTCCACCTCTACCACCTCCACCTCCACCTCTACCACCGCCTCCACCACTCCACCTCTACCACCTCTACCACCTCCACCTCTACCACCTCCACCTCCACCTCTACCACCGCCTCCACCACTCCACCTCTACCACCTCTACCACCTCCACCTCTACCACCTCCACCTCCACCTCTACCACCGCCTCCACCACTCCACCTCTACCACCTCTACCACCACATCCCTCCGCCTCCTCCACCCCTATCACATCCTCCACCTCTAACACCTCTTCCACCCCTACCACCACCACCTCCACCACATCCACCCCTACCACCTCCACCTCTACCACCTCCACCTCTACCACCTCCACCTCTACCACCACCTCCACCTCTACCACCTCCACCTCTACCATTGCCTTCACCTCCACCTCTACCACCACCTCCACCTCTACTACCACCTCTACCCCCACCACCACCTCTACCACCACCTCCACCTCTACCACCTCCACCTCTACCATTGCCTTCACCTCCACCTCTACCACCACCTCCACCTCTACTACCACCTCTACCCCCACCACCACCTCTACCACCACCTCCACCTCTACCACCGCCTCCACCACATCCACCCCTACCACCTCCACCTCTACCACCACCTCCACCTCTACCACCACCTCCACCACATCCACCCCTACCACATCCACCCCTACCACCTCCACCACCTCCACCTCTACCCCCACCATCACCTCTACCACCACCTCCACCCCTACCACCTCCACCTCTACCACCACCTCCACCTCTACCACCACCTCTACCACCACCTCCACCTCTACCACCACCTCCACCTCTACCACCTCCACCTCTACCATTGCCTTCACCTCCACCTCTACCACCACCTCCACCTCTACTACCACCTCTACCCCCACCACCACCTCTACCACCACCTCCACCTCTACCACCTCCACCTCTACCATTGCCTTCACCTCCACCTCTACCACCACCTCCACCTCTACTACCACCTCTACCCCCACCACCACCTCTACCACCACCTCCACCTCTACCACCTCCACCTCTACCACCGCCTCCACCACATCCACCCCTACCACCTCCACCTCTACCACCACCTCCACCTCTACCACCACCTCCACCACCTCCACCTCTACCCCCACCATCACCTCTACCACCACCTCCACCACATCCACCCCTACCACCTCCACCT
>NC_140274.1:1623518-1656018 GCF_964030765.1 Micromesistius poutassou | reverse complement strand
GGGTGAGGTTATTGGATTGAATGTAAGCTGAGTGTGAGGTTAATGATTCCCACAGAGCCAGAGGACCCGCGGTCAGAGTGGATCCAGCCAGGGCCGATCCCAGGCCCCCATAGGGCCGTGAGGGGCCCCCATAGGGCCGTGAGGGGCCTAAGCTATGATCTTAGGTTGTTCACTAAAGAAACAGGATGGCTGTGGTCCTTGTTTGTGTTGGTTTCAGCTGAGGTGCCTTTCAGTGGCAGGACCCCACAGCCTGACTCTGGGTGGTGGTGGCTGGGAGACAGACGTGCTCCAGGCAGTTTTTGACCCCTGGAGGCCGTAGGAACCTTCCAGGAGCTGCTCTTCATGAGCCCACGCTGGTTACTCACCTCCAGGAAGGGTCTGGTCTGGTCTGGTCTACATTCAGGACTCAAGACCCTCAAATAGTGAAGCAAACTTTCATATCTTTATGACAGATGGGCAGACAGACAGACAGAACATACAAATATATATATATATATATATATATATATATATATATATATATATATATACATACATTATTTATGAAAATAATTCAAATACAAACAATTCAATACAAATTCAAACACAAACTAAATGTTCTGCGAACAGGCAGAAGTTGCAGTGTAAATGTGTTGGGCAAATTTATGGAAAGTCTTGCTGTTTGACAAGGAGCCTGACACTTTAACACAGCAAAATGAGCATAATTTACAACAGCCAATAAAAAAAGATTGTAATGTGACCTTTGAGCTACTTTGTGGCTGCGAGAGGCACATGGACAAGGACATCCGTCCGTGCCTCCATCAGGCTCTGGTCCCCCTGGTGTCCTGTGTGGCGGTACGGGCCGCATCCACGGGGGCCCAACCCAGGCCCCAGCGCCCGCCGCTGCTCCATTTGTTTCACACCATCTATCTCACGCTCAGCGCAGCTCGCCGTCTCCACCCCCTCCCTCTCTCTCCTCTCTCTCTCGGGCCCCATGGGAGGGCCTCTGGCCCCTGTCACCCCCAGGCCCCGGAGTCATGGGGAGGAAGTGACCTCACGTGGTGGCAGTGTTGCTAACGTAACTAATGGTGATGCAGGCGGCGAAAAGGTCCCTGTTGTCCCCCATGCAGGCAGGGGACAGAGGAGAGCCCCCCCCCACCTGGCAGAGCAGAGCCCCCTGCTGTGCCCCAGGGCCCAGCTCCACAGGCCCCCCCGAGGCCCTTAAACGCTGATGGATGGCACATAGGTCTGACAGCACGGGAGGTGTGCAGGTTGTGTGTGTGTGTGTGTGCCTGTGTGCGCGGTTGTGCATGTGCGTGTGTATGGTTGTGTATGTGCGTATGTGTGAGTGTATGGTAGGTCAAGAAGTAAGTTAATGCAGTGTGTGTCTTTGTGTATGCGTGGGGGAATTAGTGTGTGTGTGTGTGTGTGTTTGTCTATAGGCGTTTTCATACTGCCAAGCCGCTACGGTGGCGGCTTGGCTCGCCCTGCAACTTCACTTTCTTGCCTGTTTAAAAGCGAGGGGGTAGAACACGCCTTCGTCACAGAGCCGGCTTTCTTGGTGTAGGCGAGGCGACGCATTCTGTGCATAATTTGCATACTCTGAATGTTTTTTTATTCATTTATTCGAGCCACTTGCATGCACGAATGAGTAGACGATATCTCAGTGTAGGCTACTATTTACAAGTGCAAAAACGCCAACATATTCTTTATTTTACTGACCACTTGTTTTTTATCCCGACAAAAGCCTCATAAGGACAGTTCCTCTACGTCTTTCTCGTAGATCTCACCATCTTTCCCCGTCTTTGTTTAATGCGACTGCATCACCTTCTCTCCCATGACGGTCAGCAGCTCGTGGATTTCACCGTCTCTCCAGTTAGAACGACTCATGTTGACATCGCTGCGTTGTCTCTGTTGGAGAGACAACAGCAACACCTCTACCCAAGTCCCGCCCCTGGAACCGCGGAGCCGTCTAATCACATTTACATCAAAATGAAACCCCCAATATGTGTAGGGTACGAGAGGGTGAATTGGGGGGGCGAAATCAAGCCGGTATATTACCTCGGTCAGTGTAAACGCACGGACCATGCCGGGAGAAAGGCGAGCATAAGACGGGCATATTTGGCAGTGTAAAAACGTTTTATGAGATGGTTTGCCACAGTACAGAACAACCAGGCTCACATCATCCACTATTCTGTCTCTGTTTCCCTTACTGGCCAATAAACAAACTGCTTCTCTCTTCTCACCCATGTGCTGACTGCTGCCTGGACGCAATATTAGTGTTGATTATTATCATAAGGAGTCCAAAATACAGGCTTCATATTTTAGACAAATGCCAATTGTCTTCTTGAGTTACGAAATCAACCTAAATAACACCTAAATAACCCAAACTCTCACTCTCAGCTAAATAACCCAAACTCTCACTCTCAGCTAAATAACCCCTCACTCTCTCTCACTAACCCCTCAGTGAAATCAGCACAAGGGGTTCAATTAAATTAGAACCCAAAACAATTGAACAAGAATGTAACAACAAGAGTTATGTTTTTCATAAACATAGCAATAGCAATCATTTTCAAGTCATGTTATTTACAGAAACAATATATCATATGAAAGATGATTCAAACAGTCCAAACCATAGCAGATCCCATCATTGTACGTCCTCATAGTACGCCAATAAGCATCGTCGAGTGGCCTGTCTTGGCCATTGTCATTGGTCACGCGCTTGGCTACGTAGCCAGGAGGTAAAACAGACTCCACCCATCAAATCAGCAATAAGGAATAGAAGCAGATCGACAGGATTTTAAATGGATGAACTTAAAAGGACTACATTTTTAGATAACGTGTAGGATTTGAACAATCAAAAATCACTGAACACCAGCAATATAACAGGTAGCAATTCAACAAAGAGAGGCCTTATGGGAACCGGGATGGTTTTACCGGGAAACGGTCGGAAATTTTAAAAATATATATGATCATAATTGTTACAAAGAAAGTCTGTTGCATTAAAAGAGACTCCACTTTTGAAAAGGTATATTTGAATGTACTATATATGATAATTCCTTCTATGTCATTTCCTTAACACTATTCCTGTGACACATAAAACAAAACACAAATCCATATGAGGTAAGCAGGCTGCCGCTGGGCCGCCCTGAGAGACGTGTCTGGTTGACTCAGTGCCTCTGCCCGTGGTACTGAAACAAACCTCTCCAAATTCCTCCAATATTTTGCAGCGCCCTTGCCTCATATTTCTTCATTTCACCCTCTCTTTTCTGCTTTCACGCTTTCAACCCATTTTCCCTGAGCCCTCTCCTCTTCCAGCCGGCTCTGCTCTACATTGTAAAAAGATTTATAGTCATGTACACGCAGCATGGAGGCACACAACTGACAGCACCTCAAGCATGCACACACACGCATGCACACACACACACACACACACACACACACACACATATATACACAAACAGAAGTTAAGTTTCAGCATTCTAGAAGTACAGAAACAAAAAGGCCATTACAGAAGTAGTGAAGAAAAAACAGCACTGATATTTTTCCTCACCAAGTGAGAGTGGAGAGTTGCAATAGCAATGCATATGCTCCTTAATTATTATTAGAATGAGCAAAGACACTCGCTTCAATGTTTAACCATTATATATATTACATTATATCCTTCTCCTACCCTGTACCCTTCAGTGTGTTTCGTGAGTGAGGGTACGATGGAGCGTGAGATTGGCCGGAGAATCGGAGTAGTGGGCCGGAATTGTGTTCGCTTCACCGTTCTTACGAAAAGAGAGCTGAGCCAGAAGGCAAAGCTCTCAATCTACCGGTCGATCTTCGTTCCTACCCTCACCTATGGTCATGAGGGGTGGGTGATGACCGAAAGGACGAGATCCCAGGTGCAAGCGGCCGAGATGGGTTTTCTCAGGAGGGTGGCTGGCGTCTCCCTTAGGGATAGGGTGAGAAGCTCAGCCATCCGTGAGGAACTCGGATTAAAGCCGCCGCTCCTCTGCTTAGAAAGGAGTCAGTGGAGGTGGTTCATCTGGTGAGGATGCCCGCTGGGCGCCTCCCTAAGGAGGTGTTCCAGGCACGACCAGTGGGGAGGAGACCCCGGGGAAGACCCAGGACTAGGTGGAGAGATTATATCTCAACACTGGCCTGGGAACGCCTCGGGATCCCCCCGTCAGAGCCGGTCAATGTGGCCCGGGAAAGGGAAGTCTGGGGCCCCCTGCTGGAGCTGCTGCCCCCACGACCCGACCCCGGATGAATCGTTTGAAGATGAGGATGAGGATGAGGATTGTAACCTTCTCTATTTCTCAGTTTTTCTCAAGTTGGAAGCCGTCTAGTGCCAGACCTCTAGTACAGACCTCTAAACCCAGCCGTCTAGTGCCTCTAGTACAGACCTCTAAACCCAGCCGTCTAGTGCCTCTAGTACAGACCTCTAAACCCAGCCGTCTAGTGCCAGACCTCTAGTACAGACCTCTAAACCCAGCCGTCTAGTGCCAGACCTCTAGTACAGACCTCTAAACCCAGCCGTCTAGTGCCAGACCTCTAGTACAGACCTCTAAACCCAGCCGTCTAGTACAGACCTCTAGTACAGACCTCTAGTACAGACCTCTAAACCCAGCCGTCTAGTGCCAGACCTCCGAAAATTTAACCGCTTGGCTGACAGGTCTGAAATTGGGTACACTGATTCGGGACCGTCCCACGATCACCTCTATGCCCAACACTCTAGCGCCACAAATCGGTCGAAACTGGACTTGCGTTACTCTCCCGAGCGTTCCCCGTGCTTCCGATTTTCACAAATGACGTACCGTTGGAAACCCTGGACCAGCCTGAGTTCAAGGACGCCTTCATTGAACCTCCGCCATATTGGATTTAATCCAAACTCTAGGAAAATTTTCAGCTATCACAAATTTCATCCGCTTTTCACAGAACTTGGCGGAGATGATCTTCAATGAGCTGCAAAATTGATACTTGTCAGATTTTTTCAATTTCACCTTTATTTGCCCATGACAGCCAATCAAATATGGCAGCGAAGCCAGAAAACAGGAAGTGGGCTAACATCTCGGCGAGTTAACATCACCAAACTCAATACCGTTAGTCAGGACACTGTCCCAATCACTCACAGCAATTTTTATGCATATGCAGCCCAGCAGCCTTCCAGCCCAGCTTGACCCCCTCATTGCTGCTTGCAGCTATATTTGTTTTTAGTTAGTTATACAAAATGTAAATGTGAATGTAAAACTATAGGTCATAGCTTACAGGTAAAGGTTTTTAGTGGTAAACATTCATAGACCTAGAATTATCGCTGTCTGTTATATGTATTGATCATTCATATCAATTCAGTCAGTGCTACAAGCCGATATTTACTTGCACTGCAGCACATGAATATACTGTAGGTTGCTTTTGATAACATGACGGTGTGCAGTTGTTTTTGATACAAACTCTCTGAAAGAGAGTTTTAGTTATCGAACAGGGAAACTCCCTCAAAAAACAAACCTTTCCAATACATGGCTAGATTAAAGAATGCACACCCACTCATCATCATCCCCCCCGGCCGCAAAGTGACATTCGTTGCCACACTATTTTTCCGTCTGTGCAGTGGTTGATGTCTGAGAGAAGGTTAAGCTTCTAGGACACTTAGACATAACGCTAAGGACACTTAGACATAACGCTATGGTCTAGGACACTTAGACATAATGCTATGGTCTAGGACACTTAGACATAACGCTATGGTCTAGGACACTTAGACATAACGCTGTGGTGTGTGTGTTTCTGCAGCGGCTGAAGTCCACGTCTGTGGGAGGGTACAGCTTCTATGACTCTTTTAGTAATACACTGCGGTGTGCTGGCGACCCCTAGGTGACCTATTAATTACATAACTTCCTGTAGGACTGGATGTATAGTATATTATCTAGTAGTTTAGTTAACCTTAATTATTCATATAACCCTGACGTCTGATCTCATATAAAAGAGACCAGACGTCTCTCTCACTCCCATGAACGGTGTGTTTGCATCACTTCCTGTAGGTCTATCACCCCATGGTCATCATTTTGTCATTTTGTCTTCTGAAAATGTTTTTCGTCTTCCGTTTACTTTAATGATGCACTAATACTAAATTAACACTAAACTTTAAAGCGGGATTCATTTGTCATGATTATCTTGCACAACAAAAAATATTGAGAAAAATAACCTTTTGAATGGATTCTACGGAAGAAGCAAAGAAGACATAAACTCCAGTTCACCGCACAAAAACACGTTGTCCTAGTCCGTCCCATAGAAGAAGAATTAATATGTCAGCCTTGAGTCACGTAGGGGACATCTACGTTTTTATTTGCCAACGATAAAAACAAAAAAACAAATTACAAACTAAACATCATATACTGTACATTAAAACTATGTAAACAATATTTTCTTTCCACTGATGATTGTCATCCATTTTGTTTTGGCAGACCATAGGGGGCTAAGCGTTCATACGGTCGTTTTGGATGAAATACCCAAACCAGCGGCTCTGTGGAGTCGGTTCTGGAGGGGGGAGGCGGTAGACAAGCAGGACCATCGTGGAGTCGGGGACTAGACATTTAAAGGCCAGATATTCAAAGGAGCTTGCGGCAGGAAGTTATAGAAGGGAGAGTTTCAGGCAGTCTCTGTGAACTATAGCTTTAGCCAGTTGGAGTTCATTCAAATCAAAATCAGATCCCACTTGACACCATGTCTCAGTGAGAATATCTGTATTGGATTCTGTTATATATGACATTGTGCAGTGTACATTTATTTGAGTGTACATTTACTTGTCCCATTTGATCTAAATGGGACAAGTTTGGCAGTAGGGAGCTTATTGGTGGACTTCTTTAACTGGTGATCCGTGAGAGAAGGTGAGTAAATGCCAGCTAGGCAGGGCCAGCTAATGCGTGTACCAACATGTTCAGTGCTATGAGGAGGTCTTAAGCCCAGCCTAGACATTGAAGAAGAAGCCATAGAAGGAATTCCTTCTCTGGTTAAATACGTCGATTGGTACCTTCACCATCACGGTACCAATCGGCGTATATCATCAGGTACCTCACATCAGTATTCACATGCTCTGTTCCCTCACTGCTACATCCCTCATGTGTCTCTCCCCTCTCATGTTTGACATATATGTGTGTTAATGTCATATAATACATATATAATACATACTTATTAACGCGTCACTCATCACCATGAATAATTGGTATAGTTGATAAGTTATTTGTCCTCCCCAAGGCCCCCTAACGTATGTCTCAGGATGATATCAGCATCATTATGCAAGCGAAGATGTGTTTGTAATGTGTTCTGAGAGCCCTGCTCAGCCACACCCTACTGGCTCAGTGGCCGGGAAGCGTCTGCTGTCGGCACTGTTTGTTGAGGGTTGTCATCACACCAACCTCACTGTTTAGCCTGTTGGTCGAGCTTCAGCAGCTTCAGAGCTTCAGTCACTGGCACTTCTCTCTCAGCCAATCAAAAGTGTAACATGCCTCTAGTAACCAATCACTGACTGTTCTTCAGTATAAGTACCACTACAAGAAGGAATCTGGTCGTACAATATAGATGTTATCTCACCAGTGTGTAACATCCCCTCCCTGTACAGGTTCACACATGCTCCCAGCAGTCTGTTTGGTGAAAAGAGAAGGATGACTTGTTTACGGCGGGGATTGTTACAGAGGGGAGCTGGGCTCATAGATGTGTTCTGCTCTCTCGCTTTTATAAGTGTGTCTTGTTTGGAGCTATGGCTTTCTTTTCTCTCTGAGATATTGCGCTCTTCCCTTTCTCCTATTCTATAACACTTAAGACTTCAAATCCCACCATCTATCTCCCATCATGCAACTTCAATCTTTTGCCTTAACCCTTTCCGCTCTGCTCGCCATTGTCTTCTCTCCATCCATGTGTAGTCCCCGTTCTCCCCGTCTTCCTCTATCGACCTGTTTTCAGAGGCCAAAGTGACAGGGGAGTTACATCAACTAAACTATCATTCTGCCATTGTAAATGGTCCTAATTAATATAGCGCTTTTATCCAAAGCGCTTTACAGTGTTGACTGACATTCACCCATTCATGCCCACATTCACACACCGACGGCGGAGTCGACCACGCAGGGCGACAGCTAGCTGGTCAGGAGCAGTCAGGGTGAGGCGTCTCGTTCAGGGACACCACGACGCTCAGCTAGGAGGAGCCGGGGATCGAACCAGCAACCTTGCGGTTACCAGCCGACCCGCTCTACCTCCTGAGCTAATGCCTCCCCGTTGTAGCATTAGCAGGAGTGTGAAGCTCTCCTGATGTGGCATATGATCACACCACACACACACACACACTGACACACACACACACACGCTGACACACAAAAAAACAAACACACACACACACACTGACACACACACACACTGACACACACTCGGTGCAAAACAAAAGGCGCAGAGGGATAGAGTGGTGCAAAAGGGAAATTCCCCGGGTGTTGATAAGACCCCTGCTGGGTTACAGATAACAGGAGGTGGGGGGGAGGCCACACATGTTGCTGTCTTTGTATTGGAAGGCTCCTACAGTGGGAACAGGTTATCTCACCAGCATCCCTTTCTATGTATGCGTGTGTGTGTGTGTGTGTGTGTGTCTGTGTGTGCGTGTGTGTGTGTACGTGTGGGTCTGTGTCTGTGTGTGTGCGTGTGGGTCTGTGTGTGTGTGTGTGTGTGTGCGTGTGTCTCTGTGTGTGTGTGTGTGTGTGTGTGTGTGTGTGTGTGCGTGTGTGTCTGTGTCTGTGTGTGCGTGTTGTGACAACCCCGCTCCGGGACAGTGCCCCTGAAGCCCCAGGGCCCCTGAAGCCCCAGCGCCCCTGAAGCCCCAGCGCCCCTCCCATCTCCCCCAGATGGCCCCAGTGAGGACACTGGAGCTGCTACCACTCATTCTGGGCTCTCCCAGCCACGAGGCTCGTGGGTGCCGGTATTCCACCCACGAGGGATACCCTGGTGAAAATGAAGTGACGTAAGTTACGACTTAAAAGTCACGGCTCACGACTCGGTAGCGTTCCGGGCTCTGTGGGCTGCACTATGAACCTCGATCGGCGGGTTAGCGAGGTATGTTGCACTCAAAGCCAGGGTTAGCTGTGACACCAATGTGGCCGTTTCAGCGTCGCTGTATCACCATGGTGACTAGAGCCGGCCACACACCGGCGCCGCCGTGCACAGTTTACACGAGTCAAACGCCGCCCCGAGCACCAATGGGAAGCGTCGAGCTGCAGCACCGTTGTGATTATGTTTTGGAAGCAGCAGATCAACAAACATGGTGGGTGTAGGCTACCAGTACGTTATACCAGTTGTTTCATGACTACATACGTGGCCCTGATGCCCGTGATCCTCTGTTTGTGCTTACAATGATCGTCACATTAATTCAGTTACTTATGTCCTGTCGGGGGCTTTGTTTACGGTTTAGTCACTTTATTTATTCAATGCTCATTCTTTTTGCATTGTGGAATTATTCATCTACTGCATCAACAACCTCCACATGTACAGGAGCTTGTATCAAGCCGGGATGTACCAAACAGCTTTAAAAAAGCACTTTTTCACACGCGGCGCCGCTAGGGAATAGGACAGTGGCGTGAAGGACAGCAGGGCGGCACGCCCACAACCGCTGATGCACGTCTGGCCGCCGCTGGTGTGGGGCAGTACGGAGGAAATAATGGGGCCGTTGGTTTTGAAGCGGTGCGTCGGCACCGGTGTACAGCTGCCTTTAGGCTGCCAACCTGACCTGGTCCAGAGCAGCACCGCCTACTGACCCATCAGTTATCTGGAAAAACAAAGTTATCTCACGTGTAAGATAATGTCATATATGTTACAGGGAGAGCTCCGCCTATCCAAACATTTTGGATCTCGTGGGCGCATTTAACACTGTTGCGCGTGCCAAAATGCCACTAATATGGACGTTCATACCATAAAACAAGTCCTAACAACCGATTGATTAGATTTCATAGATAGTACCAACAGAGCCCGCCATTGTTGTTTATGTGTGTGTGACGTAAAGGCTGTAACTGGGAGTTCATCGACCTGGTGTGAGTTCACGGGTAGAGAGGTACGGGTTTGACTGCCGCTCCAGGGCGCTTTCACAGGTAGGTTGTGAAATCACGAGTTACGGGTTGCCTGGAAACAAGACTTCATTAATTAATTGACAGTCCTAATGTTTATATTTTTGTCTTCTACTACTTTATTACAGTATGGAAGGGGAGATTTCGAGGTACCTGGTCAGGGCTTGGTCAGCCTACAAATCCCAGGTGTGGAGACTGCGGGACTAAAGAGCCATCTCTCATTCATCGAGTGGACTCATGTTGGCGAATGACCACAAAGATGCTCCCCAGGCAGATTGCTGCATGCTGTCATGTGTTTTATCACAACACCATCAGTAACATTTAAATTGAGTTGATGTAGACAGCTCTTTTGTCTGTCAGATTTGTTCAGTGTTCAGTACCTGTTTGTGAGAAATGCATTGTTTGAAAGTTAAGCCTTTGTTTTTGTTTCATCTTAATATGCCTTTCATCAACAGTGCTTTGGGGTTTTATAACTAAAATTAAAGTGCTTAACTGGTGAACGAATGATTCAAAAAGCTTAACTACTGGTGAACGACGTTGCAGAACATATATGGTAGGAGTTTGTGTCGATTGCATGGAAAACGGAATAGTCTATTACAAATGATATGGTAAGAGCCTGGTAATACCAAGGTAACAAACAAGGCTTCCTTTTACAGTACAGTTTCAGCTTACTTACTGGGTAAATTGTCATGTTTTACTTGGTAACGTTGCAGAACATACATGGTACAAGTTCCAGTTAACTGCATGGACAATGGAATCTATTACAAAGGATATGGTAAGAACATGGTAATACCATGGAAACAAACAAGGCTTTGTACCCAGTATTTAAGATGTACCATGACACTAGAGGAAAACTGTTCCTGCGGAGGTTGTTACCAGGTAAGTGTTGCTGTAATTTCATAGTTTCTAAGGTAAATTGAATCAACCATTTATAAATGGGTGTAGCTATGAACAATAACTATATAAGAAAAAGTAATTTATTGGAAAGTACTATGTTAATTTGTTGATAGTACATAATTAAACTTGGGCTGTTACCAACATAAACCTTGGATAACTACACTTGAATTGATGGGTAATAGAAGAGGTGTTTCTAAGAACTGGTTGCCTACTTTCCTAGTAGGTACACAATTATATCTGAGTTATTACCAACCTAAAACAGTCATAACTACACGGTACTTAGTTGAGTTGATGGGTAATAGTGGAGGTTTTTCTTAGTACTTCAGCTGTAGTTCCTCTGAATGTACCTTCTTATTACAGTGGTAATTACCCAATAATATACTATGATTTACCATATATTTACCGGGTAAATACCTTGTAATTAAGTGACTGTAAAAGGAAGGGTTACCAAAGTTCAGTTAAGTGTACTTTTAAGATGTATACTGAAAGCATACTTCAATTATTACAGCATAAGCATACTGATATACTCTCAGTATATTACAGTTGCGCTTAATGACATCCTGGCAGAAATACACTTTATCTGAAATATATTGTAAATAAACTTTGAAAAATACAAGTTAAGTATACTACTCTTAATACACTTCAGTGCACTTAATTTTCACCAGGGTAGGACTATCCATTCCTCACAGGTTTTTTGTTCTTTTGTAAGAGACTTTATGTTAGATTTTGGAATAAACGCCTTTTTGGCTTTTCCCCTTTAAATTGTGTCCTGTTTGGAAGGAGGCGGTTCGCTCACTGTGCCGGGTTGCCACATATGGTGGAGGATGCGGGCAACTCGACCACGCTACAGACTACAGATTTTTGACGCCAGGACCCCAATACAGCAGCAGCAGGCTCCAAGCTTTAGAGGCCAGCAGGAGCAGACATCTAGCTACGGGCCCCAGAAGCAGGGCGTTGAGTTTGAGCGTCGGCGGGAGCAGAATAGGGTCCCGCGGAGGACCCGGTCGGGTCCTGCAGAGGACCCGGTCGGGTCCCGCGGAGGACCCGGTCGGGTCCCGCAGAGGACCCGGTCGGGTCCTGCGGAGGACCCAGTCCAGGAGGAACCGACCTGGAAACCGAAACCTTCTTAAAGCCTTCTTAACGCTACGTCATCGCCGTCGGTGTGTGAATGTGTGCATGAATGGTGAATGTCAGTCAACACTGTAAAGTGCTTTGGATAAAAGCACTATATAAATGAGGACCATTTATATCTTTCGATGCTTCGTAAAATCTTTTCGAGCGTTTCCCGAAACTCATCTTAACATGAACGCGCATGCACTGCTCTTACGACGTTCGTAGGCTTGTAACTGTCCACTGACACAGGGCTGAAATGGGCTCGGTAGGAGGGGGAGACGCAGGAATGTTGTTGGATTAAACTATATTTTGTGGCAGCAAAAAAATATCTCCCCATCAAAGCCGACAGCAGATTAGCCTACGAAAAGAATAGACTAATATGAATGCTACAAATATTAAAACGCAATTGATTAGGCCTAGGCCAACATATGCTATATCAGTCCTAATCCTGAACGCACCGTGCGTACATTTTTTCACGGCATTTTCCCCCCTGAAATAATTCCATATTACAAAAATAAAAAATAGGTTGTGTCTGTGTGACAACTATAGCATTTATCTAAATGTGCTGATTTCTGAAACATGCTTTGCGCCGCAAAGAGGGCAGACTTTCTCTGATTCCGCAGAAGGTTTCATTGATGTGAGAGTGGCGTGCACTCTCTAGTCTAGAATCTTTGGTGTCAACATTAAGAATGCAACGTTCCATTCATTCATTATCATTCAAACGCAGAGGCATTGCCACGGATATTGCTGTTGCTGGTCTAGGTCCTGCCCATATTGTTGGGCAGGGGTATGATGGTGCGGGCAATGTAAGCGGGAAAGGCACGCATCGCAGCACAGTTTCCCGAAGCAGTCTACGTTCACTGCAGAAACCACGCTCTCAACTTGGCGATTGTGCACTCCACTAAGGTCAGGGATGTTCGTAACTGTCTAGACAGTCCAATAAATAGTGAACTTCATCACAGCCTCACCGAAGCTGAGACACCCGCTGGTCTCAGCATGATTCATGTACAGTATGTCTTCTGTCATTGATCAATGTGATGACATTTTAACCACGATGGTTGAATTAAAATCAGAGGGAGACAGCAAGTGAAGCTCACAAGCAACCTCCCACACAAGCAATGGAATCATTTGATTTTATTATATGCCTTGTGATGAGGTTGCCTTGTGACGTGTACCGTGATCGCTAACAACATCTAACATGTCTCTGTCTTTGCTGTTTAAATCTAACAGTAGTCTATGAGTAATATATCGACGATAACCACTGTTTTTGGGGTATTGCGAAATTGCGCCAGCTGGACATTCCGTGGTATTGGATGTGTTTTAATAAAACACATCCAATACCACAGAACGTCCAGCTGGTGACTCCACTGAGGCTATAGTAACGATGCTCTTAGCGCTCTACGAGTGCCCCTGGAGCCCTCGTTAGCTACGAGGGTTTTAACGACGTTCGTTACGCAACAATGCTTTCGGGAAACGGTGTGAAAACTGTACGATGCTCGTACGATATGAACTTTATGAACCACGTAGGCTAACGATGCTTCCAGGAAACAGGGCCCAGGTCAGTGTTAGCACGTAGCACAAGAGGTAGTTAGTTATTTCTCTGTGTTGTTCTGTTGATACTGATGAAGTCGTTGGCAGGGAGCAGGGCCGGCTGTGACTGGCTCTGGCCCCCTCCTCCTCCCCCTCCTCCCCCTCGCTGGTCCAGAGGCAGGAAGCAGTGTGCATGCTGTCACTCAGCTGCGGGGGCTGACGGACAGGCCAGAGAGATCATCAGCATCAGAATCAGCATCAATGAAATAAACATCCTCTGAACCCCGCTATATCGAAATAATGGTGTGTGTGTGTGTGTGTGTGTGTGTGTGTGTGTGTGTGTGTGTGTGTGCGCGCACGCGAAACAACACCACTCTGCTCCTGGTTTGTCTTGTCTTGAAATGTCTTGCTTTCTCAAGCACATAACACCTGAACGTGCACACAGACACTCACGCACTCACACTCACACACTCACACTGACACACACACACACACACATGCACATAGACAAACCCAGAGCAGCGCTGGTGACAGCAGCGTTGTGAGGACTCTGAGCGGCGGCTGCGTGCAGGCGGACTGATGGATGACAGCTCCTCCGCCGCCGCCTCCCACTGCCTCCTCCCGCTGCCCGCCGCCTCCCGCCCGCTGCAATCGGTTCTGCACCGGCGCTCCCTGATCTGTTCTGTTGGGCGCTCGCCCCTACAGCCCAGCTACAGCACCCACAGCCCGGCTACAGCACCCACAGCCCGGCTACAGCACCCACAGCCCCGCTACAGCACCCACAGCCCGGCTACTGCACCCACAGCCCGGCTACAGCACCCACAGCCCCGCTACAGCACCCACAGCCCGGCTACAGCACCCACAGCCCGGCTACAGCACCCACAGCCCCGCTACAGCACCCACAGCCCGGCTACTGCACCCACAGCCCCGCTACAGCACCCACAGCCCGGCTACTGCACCCACAGCCCCGCTACAGCACCCACAGCCCGGCTACTGCACCCACAGCCCGGCTACTGCACCCACAGCCCGGCTACAGCACCCACAGCCCCGCTACAGCACCCACAGCCCGGCTACTGCACCCACAGCCCGGCTACTGCACCCACAGCCCCGCTACAGCACCCACAGCCCGGCTACTGCACCCACAGCCCGGCTACAGCACCCACAGCCCCGCTACAGCACCCACAGCCCCGCTACAGCACCCACAGCCCCGCTACAGCACCCACAGCCCCGCTACAGCACCCACAGCCCCGCTACAGCACCCACAGCCCCGCTACAGCACCCACAGCCCCGCTACAGCACCCACAGCCCGGCTACAGCACCCACAGCCCCGCTACAGCACCCACAGCCCCGCTACAGCACCCACAGCCCCGCTACAGCACCCACAGCCCCGCTACAGCACCCACAGCCCCGCTACAGCACCCACAGCCCGGCTACAGCACCCACAGCCCCGCTACAGCACCCACAGCCCGGCTACAGCACCCACAGCCCCGCTACAGCACCCACAGCCCGGCTACAGCACCCACAGCCCCGCTACAGCACCCACAGCCCCGCTACAGCACCCACAGCCCCGCTACAGCACCCACAGCCCCGCTACAGCACCCACAGCCCGGCTACAGCACCCACAGCCCCGCTACAGCACCCACAGCCCCGCTACAGCACCCACAGCCCGGCTACAGCACCCACAGCCCGGCTGACATGTTCTCACCCAGGAAGAAACACACAGTGAGTAGAGCAGGGAGGAAGGAGAGTGACTCCCCTACAGAGACAATCTCACACGCTAAACAAAATACATCCCTGGCACAGAGGCTGCTTTAAACTTCAAAAACTTCAAAGTTAAGTTTTCATGTCAAAGCTGAGACCTTCGTTGGGACAAGGAAAGAATGAAAAAGAAATGACAGAGCGAGGGGGGAGTTGGAGGGGGATATATACATGTGTATATATATATATATACATATATATATATATATACATGTGTATATATATATATATATATATATATATATATATATGTATCAGATTTATATATGATATTACATGAATACTAGATATTACTGTTAGCGTTGTGAGTCAATAGAGCGATACAGGATCCTGGGAGATTATTAACCCATACAGCACAAAGAGAGGGTGGAGTAAGGAGCTGGCTTTCTTGGTTCACTGGAGCAGGCGGGGCTACGCACGGAGAGTAGACCTCTATAGAATAAGTATTTTATTCAAGTGCAAAAACGCCAACATATTCTTTATTTTGCTGACCACATGTTTTCTATCCTGACAAAAGCCTTCTAAGGAAAGTTCCTCTGGTACTTTCTCGTAGATCTATCACCGTCTTTGTTTAATGGGACTGCATCACCTTCTCTCCCATGACGGTCAGCAGCTCGTGGATTTCACCGTCTCTCCAGTTAGAACGACTCATGTTGACATCGCTGCGTTGTCTCTGTTGGAGAGACAACAGCAACACCTCTACCCAAGTCCCGCCCCTGGAACCGCGGAGCCGTCTAATCACATTTACATCAAAATGAAACCCCCAATATGTGTAGGGTACGAGAGGGTGAATTGGGGGGCGAACTCAAGCCGGTATATTACCTTGGTCAGTGTAAACGCATGGAATATGCCGGGAAAAAGGTGGTATAAGACGGATAAATCTATCTATGTGCATCTCTCTGTTAACATTTTTTTTTACATCAGACCCAATGTTTTGTTCTGGTATCTTTTCATTCATGTGTAATGGGCTTGTGGTGTCGTGAAAGGGGCATAATGGAAGGCAGCTTGAGCTGGATGCAGACCCCAAGATGGTGGACCTATGGAGCGAGAGAGAGAGAGAGGAGAAGCACAAGAAAAGCCACGGCAATTATAAGGTTAAAGACCAGTTAAAGGGAAATGTGACCTTATAAGGAAGTACCTTTGAAGACAATTTCTTCTAATAATGGATTACTGTCTTTTAGTGGAGTACTTTCAGTTTCGACATGTACATTAACAGAGTTTTAAAGTGTCATCCTGGACATTTGGTGCTGTGGAAAGTAGTATATTACTAGGAGCCATATACATATTTTAGTTCATATTTCATATTGGTTTAGTTTCACATATTAGCAATATAATTATTGGATATTTAATTTATATTAATTATTTTGAATTAGAACAATGTAACAATATTGAATTAGAACAATACAATCAGTCACGTGAGTGTGTATGCCCCCTACAGGTCAAGGGGAGCATAAAGGTGTGCCACACCTGGAGAAGGCAGGGTGCTTTGTGCATTATTGACGCCAACGAAAAGCCAACAAAAGCTCAACTAACAATACAATAGAACCACAGTTTATTATACTTTTTACCGTTTCATTTGTTAAGCAAAATAAATCATCAATCTTATTCAACAAGGTCTCTTGGTTTTTGAGTTGGATAACAAGACACCGGTACACCTCCGTGGCGAGAAACAACTCACAGCTGAGTCAATGGGACACAGTCCAAAACATCTAAATTAGCCAAATATACTTTATACTATATTACTTTCCTTTTTCTTAATTGGACGTTGTTTTTCTAGACATTAAATGGATATTGTGACATGAACTGTTTTGTTTTATGCATTGCCAACCACAGTAAGTGGCCTCCTTGAGATTGGCTTTAAGCACTGAAGTAAGCAAAGATAACTAAGTATTATCCCAGTACCAATAGTCCAAGATAACAAAAGTATAATGGAAAAAATGACAAAAATATAAATCAGAGACCAGTACTAATAAGACATCTAGCTGCATGTGCAGACCGATACAGTTCGACGTCAAATTAAGTGCAATAAAGAGACCATACCAGTGCCCTGTACTACGAACCTCACTCAACATACCCAGGCTTTCTTCTGAAAATCTGGGTCGACAGAGACGCAACTCGGAACCAGAGTTAAATTGTACTATGAAGCTCACTTAGGATTAGATTTGTCAATCCAGGTTATCCGCTTTAAGGGCTCTTTATGGTTCCACGTTGACGCAACGCAAGGGGGTTACGGACCCGTTACGTCCTTGCAGCCACTGCGAGGGTCTGACATGTGCCTCCCAAAAATTGTAACCACAGCTGCAAGGGCTGTGATTGGTCCGCTAACTACATCATTTCCGGCAATACGCTTTGTATGCAAAAAATCAAAGGCAAACCATGTAACTTTTGCCTAAAAATTTAGCTGTTTTTTTACTTTACTAGTAATTGGTAAAAAGTGGATGAGATACAGAAGTGTCACATACAGAAGTAGGACGCCTCCAGACTGGATGAACTGATCAGACGGGCCGGCTCTGTGGTCGGCATGAAGCTGGACTCACTGGTGACGGTGGCAGAGAGGAAGACACTGGACAAACTGCTGGTCATTATTTATTATACCTCTTATAGTATATACAAGTGTTTCTTTATTTACCTCTTTATTGTATATACAAATGTTTCTCTGTAAGCTGCTGGAAATGCAATTTCCTCACGGGAGTCATCCCAAAGGGATAGTAAATCGAAGTCTAAGTCTGAGAATGGACAACGACGACCAACCAGCAGCCTATCATCTGTTTTTGTTGCACATTGTTTGAGTCATATTCAGCTTTCAAGTTGCTAAAATCTATACCATACCATAATCAAAACTTCTAGTAGTAGACCAATTGTAAAGTAATAGCATGCACAGACAAAGACCAACTATTTGTTACCACGGACATGCATAGCGACACGTAAACCCGACGCAGAACCATAAACGTTCACGACTACGTCGAAGCGCCTGCATGGTCGTTGCGTTGCGTGAACGTGAGACCATAAAGAGCCCTTTAGTTTCAACGCGCACTCACATGAAAGGGGCGTTTATCATTTTACTCACCTTTACAAAATGGATAGATCAAGAGCAGTCTATTTCACTCAAGAGGAACAGATAGTCATAATGAACTCCTATGAGGAGTTCATTATGAATGATAGATGAATGATAGAATCAGATTACAGCTAGGGGAAGCACAGATGAGGACATAATAAGGTTGCCCATAATAAGGCTAGGGAGGCGTGCTGGCAAAAAACAGCCGATAGTGTAAATTCGTAAGTGAAAAGATTCTGCATATTGTCTATAAAATAACTATGCCAAATGCAGAATTGTTCACCATTATGAATATAGAGTGATTTCAAAATGCAAAAGCAACGTCAAACCTGCTTTATTCTATAATTTAGGGAATTCACTTTAATTACACCCTATGTAAGAAATGTATAGCATATGTTTTCAACCGCTGTGAGGTAGTGGCGGTGGCGTAGTGGATTAGTATAAGACCCGAACGCCAGGTTCAAATCCCCCGGTCCATCATGCCTTTTACCCCCATAAATGTGGTGCCAGCACACGAGCGACTTTCGTGTCCCAGCTAACCCAGGCTTTGAGCACAACATACCTCGCTAAGCCACTAATCGAGGTTGGTAGTACAGGGCACTGGTCGGCCGATTATATCAATAATAGAAAATAATCAATATCTGGGCCAACTTGGCCTCTTTGCTCTGCCGCTGTTAGGATAGGTGGGATTCAATCAATCGTGTTAACATTGGAAAGTGTGTGTGTATGTTGATGTGGGATACTGTGCCAGATCTATACTCCTCCCCTAAACAATAAATTCCATCCACAATCAATAGGTGTCAGGGAGAGATCCTGTTAACACGTTTAATTCTCTTGACTCTCAATATAGCTGACTGAATATCCTCTCTCTCTCTCTCTCTCTCTCTCTCGCTCTCCTTTATTTATTTATCCTCACCATTGCCCACTGTGTGTGTGTGTGTGTGTGTGTGTGTGTTTGAAAGAGGGAGAGATAAAGGCAAGAAGAGGGAGGCAACTATTAAATGTACAACATTTACAGATTGGTGATTGCACGTTAGTCACCGATACGTGGAAACCTTATTGCCTTATTACAGCACAAACAAACCAAAATACACTGTCCAAAAAACAGGATTCTGTGAGTAAGATGTTTTTATGTAAACACACACACACACACACACACACACACACACACTATAGATACTAGAGTTTCAAACCTCTAGTTGTAATTAAACCCATAGCTATAATGGGGAAACCCCATAATTGCCTATAATGTTACAACGTATAACATTTTGGTTCACCTATAAAGTAATGAAGCACGCATAATCATTTTCTCCTTACGTTATGAAGCAAGCAAAATCATTTTCTCCATATAAGCCGTTTTCACACATGTCCTCCGCATTTTTGCCGCATTTGTACATAAGGAGATTCGACCCTGAGGGTGATTCACACTTGATGCTTTATATGCGGACATCAATGTCGTTTAGACATCAGTAGAATCAACTGGGGGTTTAGGTGGGTGGGCTTGCGAGGGGCGGGATATGACGTAGGGTCTAAGTTTGCAAGAGGCAGGATAAGTGTGGCCGCTGTCACTGTAGTTTGTTTTGGTTTGACCACAGACAAAATGGAGGTAGAACGGGCAGAACTCATCGCGATCATCTTAAATGTTAAAATTGTTAAAATTATGCATTATATATTCCGTTGCATCCACAACATCCGAAGCATCGATCGATGAAAGATTGGAGCATGAGTTAGAGACAAATAGTTATTTTTTTTATTAACCTTTATTTTACCAGGAAATTTTCCCATTGAGATTTAAAATCTCTTTTTCAAGGGAGTCCTGGCCAAGAAAGCAGCATAAACATAAAAGTTCCACATTTAACATTTAAAAAACTAAATTCACATTTAAAATACAATACAAGACACAAAACACAATAAGACAAATCACAATAAAGCATCAATTCCATTTGTCAGTAAGTCAGTGCTCAGCAGACTTGCCAACCCTCCCGATTTTCCCGGGAGAGTCCCGAATTTCAGTGCCCCTCCCGAAAATCTCCCGGGGCCACAATTCTCACGAATTTCTCCCGATTTCCACCCGGACAACAATATTGCTACACCATCCGACCTTCACTGGGCGCCGTTTCCGGCCGGACAATAATAACGGTTACACCTCGAAGTCAAGCGCGGCAAACAGAACAGAAGAAGAAGAAGCAGAAGAAGAAATGGCGAGTAAGAAGAGAAAGTACGCATGCAAGTTTAAAAATGAGTGGAAAAGAGAATTCCCATTCATCCAGGGCAGCTCGAAGGGGACGGGGTATGCTACCTGCACATTGTGTAGATCCGACTTCTTTTTTTGGTTTTATTTCTATTTATTGAGCATACATTGCATAGATTGATGGTTCATCTATGCATTTTTGGTTTTATTTATTTAATTAATAATTTGTTTTTTATTTACCATCTTTTGCACGGGTAGGCTACTGTGGACAGCTATTAAATTTGTTACTTGACTTTGTTACTGTGGACTGTTATTTTCTTTGTCCAATAAATGAACTCTGTGAAATTCAAGTATTTCATTTTTCTTATTTTGTGTGTATATATATATATATATATATATATATACATATATATATATACACACCCCCCCCCCCCCCCCGGCCCTTTTGAAAATCTCCCTAATTCTGAGGTCTCAAGGTTGGCAAGTATGGTGCTCAGTAACCGCACATGTACAGTTTGTGGTTAAATAGTCCTTAAAATCACTGCTTGGACAATTTTCTTCCTGGCACCAAAAGAAAAACAACATTTATTTCTATACAAGAAACCCAGTTTCATCCTTAGTTTTTTAGTAAGACACTCAATGTGATGTTCAAAAGAGAAATTCTCTTCTAGGAAAAAGCCCAGGTATTTGAAAGTTGTGACTCTCAATCACTTTGCTATTTAGAGTAACAATCTGGTAGTCATTTATATCAGATGTTTTTTTACTTCTTGAAAAGTGGATCATTTTGGTTTTGTCAATATTTTCTACCAGTCTTAATTCATGTAGGTTTTGCTGAACAACATTAAAAGCCGATTAGAGGTCCTTAGTTGCACTTGCTAAGGATGAAGCAGAACGTGGTGTCATCCACATAAAAATGGAATTTGGTATTTGTAACATTGTGTCACGGCCGCTGGCCGAGGAACTAAATGGACCGCAATGCAGACAAAAGGATGCTTAAAAAATGATACTTTTATTACTAACACAATGGTCATGAGCAGCAGGCTCCAGGAGCACGGGCAAACAGCAACGGGGAAAACTAAGGAACTTGGCGAGGCACTGGGGCACAACAGTCCAAGGGAACAAAAAACTCTTAATGAAAGTCAAACTGAAAGTCCAATAACAGGGGGGGGAAGAAAAGGTAACTCACGGACAAGGCAAGGGCAGGGGCAAGGGCAAGGGCAGGGGCAAGGGCAAGGGCAGGGCGTGGAGCAGCGTGACTGCAGCGTAGCGTAGCTTCGCTGTAGCAGGCGTAGCGTGGCTGTGGCGTGGCGGTAGCTGAAGCTGTAGCTTCCGTGGCTGTAGCGGGCTTGGCTGTGGCGTGGCGTGGCGTGGCTGTAGCTGAAGCGGCTGCGGCTGTGGCTGTGGCTGTGGCTGGCGTGGCCGTGGCCGTGGCCGTGGCTGTAGCTTCATTTGAAGATTAATCCGCAGTGGCCAACTGGCCACCTGCGGCTTAAATAGGCTACCCTGTGGCTGATTGGTAACCAGCCACAGGTGCACTGGTGGCACAGCATAGCAGGAGGGAAAAACTGGTTCACAGTCCGGCCCGGACTGTGACACATTGCAACACAAATATTAATATAAATTGTCAATAAAATAGGACCCAAAATGGATTGCGGGACACCATTTTGTATATATTTACAGCTAGACAATAAACCGTCAGCTTGTACACTTTGTGTACAAGCGCTCAGATAGTTTTCAAACCATGTAACTGATTTCAAGGAAATTCCTATGTTCACTAGCTTCTGTAGTAAAACAGAGTGGTCGACTGTGTCAAAAGCCTTTGATAAGTCTAAAAACTGTGCAACACTGTGTTCTTTGTCATCAATTGCTGTTATGTCATTTAGAACCTTCATTGTCACAGTGACAGTACTATGTTTCTTTCTAAACCCGGATTGTAGATCATTAAGCGTTCCATTTTTCGATAGAATCCTAACTGATTACTTATGAGCCCTTCCAAAGTCTTGCCCAGCACTGAGAGTTTGGATATAGGCCTATAATTGTTAGGGTTTGCTGGATCACCACCCTTCAGCAATGAAACAACATAGGCTGTCTTCCAGATTTTCGGAATTTTACCATTTTCTATAGTCAGGTTAAAAATGTGGGTTAAAGGTTCAGCAATAATCTCAGCAGCACTCTGTAACAATTGTGGATCCAATCCATCAGGGCCAGCTGATTTCTTAATGTTTATTGTTTTTAGAGCATCATATACTTCATTAATTTTAATGGGAATAAAATTAAAGTCAAAAGGGAGCTTTTGCTTGGAGTAAGAAGAGTTTTGAGACGTTTTAAGTGGCAGGGAAAAACTGGTTCACAGTCCGGCCCGGACTGTGACACATTGCAACACAAATATTAATATAAATTGTCAATAAAATAGGACCCAAAATGGATTGCGGGACACCATTTTGTATATATTTACAGCTAGACAATAAACCGTCAGCTTGTACACTTTGTGTACAAGCGCTCAGATAGTTTTCAAACCATGTAACTGATTTCAAGGAAATTCCTATGTTCACTAGCTTCTGTAGTAAAACAGAGTGGTCGACTGTGTCAAAAGCCTTTGATAAGTCTAAAAACTGTGCAACACTGTGTTCTTTGTCATCAATTGCTGTTATGTCATTTAGAACCTTCATTGTCACAGTGACAGTACTATGTTTCTTTCTAAACCCGGATTGTAGATCATTAAGCGTTCCATTTTTCGATAGAATCCTAACTGATTACTTATGAGCCCTTCCAAAGTCTTGCCCAGCACTGAGAGTTTGGATATAGGCCTATAATTGTTAGGGTTTGCTGGATCACCACCCTTCAGCAATGAAACAACATAGGCTGCCTTCCAGATTTTCGGAATTTTACCATTTTCTATAGTCAGGTTAAAAATGTGGGTTAAAGGTTCAGCAATAATCTCAGCAGCACTCTGTAACAATTGTGGATCCAATCCATCAGGGCCAGCTGATTTCTTAATGTTTATTGTTTTTAGAGCATCATATACTTCATTAATTTTAATGGGAATAAAATTAAAGTCAAAAGGGAGCTTTTGCTTGGAGTAAGAAGAGTTTTGAGACGTTTTAAGTGGCATTTCCCTTTCAAACAGCATACCTGAGGCGATAAAATGCTGATTTAGAATAGATAGCATCTTTGTTTTGTCTGTGTTGATTTCATTTTCCACTTGTATTTCCTTTGGGAACACACTGTCACTTGTGCCTGAAGACATTGACTTAAAAACCTTCCAGAATTTAGATGTATTTTTCATGTCAGACATTTCTTTAAGATAATAGTCAGATTTATCTTTACGTATCAAGGAAATATATTTATTCCTCAGATACCGAAAATAAATCCAATCAGAGTGACTTTTGGAATTTCTTGCAGTTGCCCAAGCTAGATTTCACTCATGAAGTTTATCAGAAAGGTGATCAGTGAACCATGGATTGACATGGCCTTTAACCTTGTATTTTCTAAGAGGAGCATGCTTATTTATAATATCTAGAAAAGTGATTTAAAGTAAGACAAGGCCATATCAGGGTCGGGCATTAGACCTACTTTTGCCCAGTCACATAAATGAAGATCATGTAAAATTATTTTGGTCTTTTGGATGATACGTGGTTTTAATTTTGGAAGCTTTATGTCTCTTACTGCAGCAATTACACAGTGGTCACTGATGTCATTTGCAAATACAGCAGTGGCTTTGTATTTGAGAGGACAGTTTGTTAAAAACAGGTCAATAAGCAATGACTTTTCAGGGTGTTTAGGATTAGGCCTTGTCGGTAAATCTATCATTTGTGCCAAGTGTGCATCATCACAAAAACATTTAAAAGGATCAGAGACCAGGGTTAGGGTTAACAGTCCCAGTTCAGATCTCCTATAAAAACCAGCTCATTGTATTTAACATTAGCCAAGGACTCCAATAATGAGGATAATGTATCTTTTGATGCAGACGGAGGTCTATAACATCTCACTATTGTCATTACACAACCTTTAGTAAATTCAACTTTTAACACAAGTAATTCATATTGTTTAGGAACTGATTTTGATATAAGAACTGTTGTCTGAAATGTATTCTTTGTATAGATCCTCCACCTTTAGCGGGGCGATCTGTACGAAAGATGTTATACCCGTCTAAATTAACATCACTGTCTGGAATAGATCTACTCAGCCATGTCTCTGATACAACCATAATGTCAGTATTTGTTGAATTTGCCCAAACTTTTAACCATGTCTATTTTTGGCAAAAGGCTTCTCACATTCATATGGATAAAACCAATACCATTTCTATTTAAAAAGTCAGCAGGGGTCTGTAAACACAATTTTGTAGTGGATGGATTAGGCTGCACATTCCCAGATAACAGTAACATAAGTATGATGATACACCTCAGTGTGTGTCTGCAATGACAATTTTTTGTGTTTTTTGTAATATCTGATCTGTTCAAGAAAAGAGGCCAAGAGTTTTCTGATGGGATTCAATAGTAATTTAACAGAAGGAGGCTTAACATATACTTAAAGTTTGCTTGTTAAAGGATAGGGCAAACACCGGATACCAAGCACCCCTGGGATCCTGTCAGCTCCTGTGCACTGGTCACCTTTGATTTATCCAGCAAGTACACTGTATGCGAAGACACACTCTCCCAACCTTTCCCATTTCTTTCATGTTCACACACAGGTATAAAGTACAGTGCCAGGAAGGCAAACATTCTACTTGCCATGGTTAATTTGTGTCACAGTACTTGAGATGGCTTGCAAATAGTAGGCCTGGAGATTTTAGCAGTGCTGCTTTGGGGCCCGGAGATGTTAGCAGGGCTGCTAGCTTGAGGCATTAGCGGGGCTGCTACCTGAAGGAGTTGGCAGGTCTGCTGCTGCCAGAGGCCTGGAGATGTTAGCAGGGCTGATATCTGGAGATGTTAGCAGGACTGCTATCTGGAGATGTTAGCAGGGCTGATATCTGGAGATGTTAGCAGGACTGCTATCTGGAGATGTTAGCAGGGCTGCTATCTGGAGATGTTAGCAGGGCTGCTATCTGGAGATGTTAGCAGGGCTGCTATCTGGAGATGTTAGCAGGACTGCTATCTGGAGATGTTAGCATGACTGCTATCTGGAGATGTTAGCAGGACTGCTATCTGGAGATGTTAGCAGGACTGCTATCTGGAGATGTTAGCAGGGCTGCCTGAGGTCTGGAGATTTAGCTTTTCAAAGTCCAAGTAGTCCATATTAAATTCCAAATTATTTCCTTTAATCCATTGCGCTCAGTAGTACTTTATGCAAAGCAAAATGTGAAGTACAATTTGATGCTGAACAACAAATGCAAAACACAGACAGAGAGACAAACACACATGCAACCTAACATGCTGCCATCTTGGATTCCGACAAAGAAGAAAGGTCAGTGACCAAGACAGGCAGCAGTAGCCTACAGTCACACACAGCCTACACACAGCCTACACACAAAACATTAGAAAAACAAAACAGCTGAAACAGTCGGCGGGGGGGAGGGGGGATATCAATATCACAAGACATTTCGGGAGGCTAGGGAGGAGAGTAATATTAAGTTTGAGCAACAAAGTGTGAAGACATTTCGGGAGGCTCAAGGAGTATAATATTAAAAAATAACTAAAGTTTTGCAAAAAAGTGTAGTCTATAGGCACAACGTCTCAGCTGGGAGAGTGTAAAGTGTAGTCTATAGGCACAACGTCTCAGAGTGTAAAGTGTAGTCTATAGGCACAACGTCTCAGAGTGTAAAGTGTAGTCTATAGGCACAACGTCTCAGAGTGTAAAGTGTAGTCTATAGGCACAACGTCTCAGAGTGTAAAGTGTAGTCTATAGGCACAACGTCTCAGAGTGTAAAGTGTAGTCTATAGGCACAACGTCTCAGCTGGGAGAGTGTCGACGGCGGGGCTGTTATCTCGATTTTGCTGTTATCTTGCACCATCTGCGTCCGCGCGCGTGCATGCATGCAGTGTGTGTGTGTGTGTGCGTGGTGTGTGTGTGCAGTGTGCGTGGTGTGTGTGTGAGAGCTGCGGGCTGCTTGGCACATGCGCACTTGACCAAGTGTGGAGGAGTAACTTGTCCGACAGGCCTCCTATTATATAGTAGTATGATTATTATGTCTATTATTATTGTTATTCTTCTTTATATTATCTTTAGTATTATTATTTTCATGGATTAATACTGTATCAACAGTTGGTTTTGGTCTCATGCATCCATTAATTTGTTAATTTATATATATATGTAAGTACTAGTGAATGTATTGAGTTAGTTTAATGATTTAATGGTTAAATGGTCTAATGGTTAATGGTTAAGTTCATTTCCGTTGTGGTTGCCTGTGTAAGGCTGGTTAGTCTACCATTTGGGTGTAGTAGGTGACTAGCAGGCTAATGGGATTATCTGAGAATAAATCTGCTGGGTTCCTCTACCTAAATGACTCATCCTCATTAAACCCTCACACCACATTATTGGTTAGTCTCATACCCTGCGTACCGTGCACTCTAGACCACAGTGTGTCCTGTTCAGAGAAGATAGCTATTGGTTTACCGCAGCACAAAGACAGATGCAGAATAGAGATGCCAAGTATATTAAAAGATGCAATACGATCAGACACCAGAGAGGGGCGTAGGCGTAGTCTGGGGGTCTTAGGGCTGGTTCAGACCGGATCAGGGAGAACGCCAGCTCAACCACACACCTGAACGGGGGTCGTGCCGTTACGCTGCGGCGATGAGGGCCACATTTGGTTGCCAAGAAAAACAGCTGCCTCCGGTGAAAGGTTGAAAAAGGCTCACCCTTTTGAGGAAGGCGACCCGACATCACGTTGCGGTGACCAATCACGTAAGCTGGCGATACGACCGGGAGATGTGCAGGAAGGAGAACCTTGTTTACAATGTAACGTTAGCGTTGTAGCGTAGCGCTGTTCACCGAGCAGCTGTGAGGATAGAAGAGAGACTGATGGCTGCCGCGTCGTCCTCTCTGGAGCCGTGCAGCTCTGAGGGACTGGTTGAAGTTCACAACACGATGTCACACAGGCGGACCATGAAGGACACTCCCGCATCGCCGCAGCAGTCTGCGCTAGACGCCACAACAACCTGATCTGAACGAGCCCTTAGGGCCCGTCTTACTGGCTGCTGGCACAAAGGAACACCTGGAGGCCTCTGTCCTGCGCCTGGGAGGGCTGAGCCCCGGCTGGAGGCCTGAGCCCCGGCTGGAGGGCTGAGCCCCGGCTGGAGGGCTGAGCCCCGGCTGGCTGGAGGGCTGAGCCCCGGCTGGCTGGAGGGCTGAGCCCCGGCTGGAGGGCTGAGCCCCGGCTGGCTGGAGGGCTGAGCCCCGGCTGGAGGGCTGAGCCCCGGCTGGCTGGAGGGCTGAGCCCCGGCTGGCTGGAGGCCTGAGCCCCGGCTGGAGGGCTGAGCCCCGGCTGGCTGGAGGGCTGAGCCCCGGCTGGAGGGCTGAGCCCCGGCTGGAGGGCTGAGCCCCGGCTGGCTGGAGGGCTGAGCCCCGGCTGGAGGGCTGAGCCCCGGCTGGAGGGCTGAGCCCCGGCTGGCTGGAGGGCTGAGCCCCGGCTGGCTGGAGGGCTGAGCCCCGGCTGGCTGGAGGGCTGAGCCCCGGCTGGCTGGAGGGCTGAGCCCCGGCTGGAGGGCTGAGCCCCGGCTGGCTGGAGGGCTGAGCCCCGGCTGGAGGGCTGAGCCCCGGCTGGAGGGGCTCCCATCTCAACTCGTCATGGAACGGACGGGAGTGGTTAGCCAGGATGGTCTTTATTTTGTCCCTCATCCTCTCCACCACTGCCTTGAGACTGGCCAGTTTTAGTCAAGACAGAACTGGCCTTCCTTACCGACTTGTTCAGTCTGTCGGTCTCCCAGCCCTGAGGCCCCCCCCCCCAGCACGCCACAGCAAAGACCAGTGTGCCGGCGACCACAGACTGGTAGAACCTCTGCACCTCCGGGCGTCCTCAGAACCAGCAGTCTGTCTTTACCGATAGAGAACCTCAGGGTGGTCCAATATAGTCCTACACCCCAGGTCCTGAACCAGACCGCCGTGGTCTGGTTGAGCTGTGGTCTTCATCAGATCTTCTGATGAACCACACCTCTGTGGGCCTCGTCCTCACGGAGACAGCCCTGGATGGAGACGTCACCAGAGAGCTGCTGGAGGTGGAGTGTCCCAGAGGGAAGCTGAAGGCAACATGCAATACATGTTGTATATGAATGAAATGAGAATAATAAAATAATTGCTATGTATTGTATACATAACATTGTTTGTATATATAGATTTTACTTTATTATTATTTAATTTGGTTGTTCATTGGGATTGCAGGTCTAGGGTTGTAGTGCTTATTAATAACATTTTGGTTTCAAACAAGTCGTCCTCGCGTTGAATTATAGGTTATGGGTTTGCATGATATGTGTAAGTGTGCTAGTGTGGTGCAACCTCATTATCATCTGTGGGACTAATCAAGCCAGTTATTATTCACTACTTCCAAAGCATGACATAATATGTTATAAAAATACTTTTTTACCAAACTATCAATGTCATTACAAACTAATTGAAAAAGTACTGCAGTCTATTAAGAGTGGAGGAGTAGAGGAGAGGATGAAATGTGATACGGTTTCCTTCAGTTCAAAGCCTAATTAATGCCATACATGACAGAAATCCTCTTGGCCACCAGTGAGCCTGACAAACCATAGCACCATGCTCCTGCTCCCTTTATGACATCAAGCACATTCATCAGAAGGAAAATGAAAAATGTTGTGACAGAATTCTTTGTTTCAATGTTCTTTATAGATAGGTACTTTTGTATGCTTTGACGATAAACAAAACTATATATTTTATCAATAGAGATAAGGTTTTTTTTGTGAAAAATCACAATTTCCACAGTTGTTCCCATTGTGATTGTTCTTTCTCAACAAATTGCTGATTTCCACTGTAATTATGTGAGATTGAAAAACTATAGGCGGCTCTTATTTTCTCGAAAGCAGTATGATTTTACAAAACCGATTCCAGACAGATGTATTCACTCAAAATATAATACATTTACACTTGTGACAAATGTTGGACACTGACGAATGTGATGAGATTACGTGCTCTGTTCTCCTGCTAATGAAATTGTAGATCAGTGGCAGCCAGTGTAGACCGCTCGCCAAGACAGCAATATTACTGACCGGTGACACATTCATTGGGCAGTCGCACAAACATGAACCAACTCCCTCGGGCTGAACATAACACACTCTCTCACACACACAAACACATTCTGGAAGCACACATCCACATCAACCTGATAGGACAACACACACAAGCTTACCGTATAATTTATCTTTATCTTTTATTTGCATGTACTGTATGTTCAGACACACACACACACACACACGGACACACACACGGACACACACACATGCATCATTACTCTATTAAATGGAGGCCTGCACAAAGCTATTGGAAGTCAATCATTTGAACGCACACACACACTCACACACACACACACACACTCACACACACACTCACAGTCTCACACGCCCTCGCACGACAGAGAGGATGATGGGAGAGGAGCTGGAGGTTTAGAGGCACAGGGGGGCTCTGCCACTAGTAGACCGTCTCCACACACACACACACACACACACACACACACAAATGCATGCACCGGCACACCCATAAGCACCACGCACGCACACACACACACACACACACACACACACACACACACACACACACACACACACACACACACACACACACTGGGTCTCTTTCTGCCAATGCCCCAGTGCTCCCACCCAATCCAGTTCACCCAACCCCAGTCGCTGTAACACCACTGCTCATTCTCATCAGAGGAGAGGACACAGAGGGAGAGGAGATAAGAGAGAGGACAGAGGACAGTAGGGGAGAGGAGAGAGCAGAGAGAGGAGGAGGAGAGAGAGAAAGGGAGGAGAGAAGAGAGGGGAGGAGGAGATAATAGAGGACAGAGGGGAGTAGGAGAGAGGAAAGAGCAGAGAGAGGAGGAGAGAAGAGAGAGAGAGAGGGGGAGTACGGATGAGCTGCAATCCATCCCAAGGGAACATTCAGGAAGGAGTGTAAATCTATATGCACCGTTATAGACCAGACCGCTAGTGACCAGATCACGAGTCAAAGGGAGTGTTGTGCTTGGGGGCTCTTAACTAGATTAAATCTATCATTGGTGAACAGTATTGACCTTTAGATCCTTGATGGGTTAAACTACCATCATGCCTTGGAACCCCTCTGCAGCTCAGACCGGCTTGACACTCAATATGAAGACTGATCATTGCTCTGATAATATTTGTTTTAGAACATCTCAAATATGGCTAAATATATAACAAACGACATGCTCCCACTAGGGCAAATCATGCAAAATAACAATATTGACCATCATTGCTATGCTGATGAAACTCAAATCTATGTATCGCTATCACCAAATGACTATCGGCCCATAGATCTGTCAAGTCAAAGACTGGGTGTGCCGAAATTTCCTTCAACTAAATGAGGTCAAAACCGAGCAACCAATTGTATTTGGTGCTAAAACGGAAAGTAACCCAACACCTTCACTCTCTGTCCCTGAAAATCTCAATCAAAGCCAGAAATCTGGGGGTTATCATGGATTCAGATTTACATTTCGACAGTCATCAAATTAGCTACAAAATCTGCATATTATCACCTTAATAAGTAGCAAGACTTAGAGGGATCATGTCCACCCAGGACTTGTACAAAAACTTACATGCCTTTATCACTAGTAAGCTTGATTATTGCAATGGTCTCCTTACAGGTCTCCCAAAAAAACTCCTACAGCTTGTTCAGAATGCTGCTGCTAGATTCTAACAAAGGCCAAAAAATTTGAACATATTACACCAATTCTTAAATCATTACATTGGCTCCCTGTATGTCAGAGAATTAATTTTAAAATCATGTTGCTAACCTATAAATCCCTACATGGTTTAGGGCCAGAATATATAACTGATATGCTTCCACTACATAAGCCTTCTAGGCCACTAAGATCTTCTGAGACCAATCTGTTAATTATCCCCAAAGTCAACACGAAACATGGGGAAGCAGGATCTAGTTACTATGCAACAAATAGCTGGAATAAACTCCCTGAGGATTTAAGACTTGCCCCAACTCTGACAGCTTTTAAAACAAGACTGAAGACTTTAATGTCTGCTTTAGCTTTCTGCTAAATCTGCTAAAATACATTGCACTTTCTAAAATGCTTTTTTAACTTTGCCTTTATTTTCTCTCTAAAATGCATTTTTTAACTTTGCCTATGTTTTTTTTTACTTATCTATTATTGTATTTTATTGTATGACAATGTTTCTATGTGAAGCAGTTTCAGTCTGCCTCGTGTATGAAGTGCTATATAAATTAAGTTGCCTTGCCTATCTTAATAGTTCAAGAGGTGTAAAGAGAAAGAGAGCAGAAAGGAGCGGAAGAGAGCAAGATTTTGAAACTAAACCAAATAAATCCCTCGTTCCGCTCTCTCCCTATGTTTTTCCCCACCATTGAGAAGTGTTGAAGGCACCTGTGATGACAGGCGAGATGGGCTCTCTGGAAGAATCAGGCAGGAGATGATTGGTCAGAAATGAGCTGGGAGTGGTCTAAGAACTTACAGTCAACCTGAATCAGATAGTCACGCATCCCCCACTGATAGCTGAGGGACAGCTATGCCATTTCTAACAAACAACTCATTAATAGACATAAATGAACTCACAAGGTTGTGCCATCAGGTATAACTGAATCAACAGTGGTCTGCAAACAACTGAGTGTGACCCGGGAGAACATGAAATAGATAATACAATTAGAAAATAGTATATTTTGGATGGGACGTTTGAAATCCATGCATAAGCTATTGATTTGTGAATGTTGTTGACGAATGAGGTGTTTGTGTGTGTGTGTGTGTGT
>NC_140274.1:1576018-1621018 GCF_964030765.1 Micromesistius poutassou | reverse complement strand
TTTTGGCTTTCTATAGGTGTTCAAATAGATAAAACTAACAATAACATAGCATTGTGGATTGATCATCTGCATTACCATATCGTAGGTGGTATATAGTACATATTCCACGTATATCCATGTATAACGCACATGTGGTGACTCAATGGGGTGCCATATTTGCTGCTGTTAAAGTACTCAAAATGTAATTTAACCATGATTCTAATGAATGTACTGGGCAAAGAAATAAAAAAGGCTTTAAGAGCCTGAGAACATATGTTCATGAGACTCCTCCCACCCGCCCACACACACAACCAACTCAACCACTATGTGTGTGTGTGTGTGTGTGTGTGTGGCTCCTGTGTGTGTGTGTGTGTGTGTGTGTGTGTGTGTGTGTGTGTGTGTGTGTGTGTGTGTGTACACAGTGTATTCTCGTGTGTGTGTGTGTGTGTGTGTACAGTGTATTCTCGTGTGTGTGTGTGTGTGTGTGTGTGTGTGTACAGTGTATTCTCATGTGTGTGTGTGTGTGTGTGTGTGTGTGTGTACAGTGTATTCTCCTGTGTGTGTGTGTGTGTGTGTGTGTGTGTGTGTGTGTGTACAGTGTATTCTCATGTGTGTGTGTGTGTGTGTGTGTGTGTGCCGCTTTAGGTGATGAGAATTAGAGGGGCAGGATAATTGAAAGGAGTCTTGAAGGTGGCTTCTAATTATGGAAGAGCCAATTCCAATCTGCACCAATTAAAGCCCAACAATGCAGTAACTGTCTGCTCATTACCAAGAATCATAAAACTCCCATCAAAGTGTCACTCTCTGAAAGGCCAGCAGTGGGCATCACAACCAACCCCCCCCCCCCCCCCCCACACACACACACACACACACATAACCACCCCCCCCCACACACACACACACACACACACACATAACCACCCCCCCCCACACACACACACACACACACACATAACCACCCCCCCCACACACACACATAACCACCCCCCCCCCACACACACACACACATAGCCACCCCCCCCCCCCCCCCCCCCCACACACACACACACATAACCACCCCCCCACACACACACACACATAACCAACCCCCTCCCCACACACACACATATAACAATTTTTTAAACATTTTTAAGCACCATTTTCATCTGGTCTTTAAAGCGTTTCTTCTGGCCTCCAGCAGAGCGCTGACCTTAGTGTAGCGGGCCGTATAACACTCTGCGGGGCAGATGGTTGTAGGGCATCCTTGTGACGTGCCCCGGCCAACGCAGTTGGTGCCGCGTGATTGTGGCCTCAATACTTTTGCAGCCTGTTCTCCCAAGGATCTCAGTGTGCGGCACTCGGTCACGCCAAGTGATTCCTAGGATGCTAAACTGTTCCAGGGACTTGATGTGGCGGCTGTAAATAACCCAGGCTTCACAGCTGTAGAGGAGGGTGGTGATGCAGATTGCTTGGTAGGCACTGATTTTTGTGTTTAGATGAAGGTTCTTGTTCTGAAAAACCTGGCGCCTGAGTCTCCCATAGGCAGCTGATGCTTGATTTAATCTGTTTTGGACCACATTGTCAATGCTGTTGTCTTCAGATATAATGCTCCCCAGGTATCTGAAAGATGGAACAACTGACTGCTTTTCCCTTGCTAGAGTGAAGACAGGGGGTGTGGGTGGGATGTTGGCGCTCCATTAACAGATCACCTCTGTGTTGGCAGTGTTGATGGTCAGCCCCATCCCGCTGTACACCCTAACTGCTGCATCTAGAACAGACTGGAGGCCTTGTGGAGAGTGAGATACAAGAGCACAGTCATCTGCAACTCAAGTATGCTTACTCTGTGCAGTTTGGTTGTTGCCTGCAGCCTCCTGAATGTTAAAGAGGTTACCATCCAGCCTACACACTACTGTCACCCCACTGTTGTCTTCAATCCCCTTGTGGAGAAGCTGGGTGACGCACAAGAGGAAGATGTTAAAAAGCACTGTCTTAACCCTGTGCGCACTGGGAAAGGGCTAGACTCTTGACCTCTTATTGACACCCTAGCAGTCATTCCATCATGAAATTGACGGAGGATGTTGACGAACTTGATGGTGCAACCAATCCGCAGTAGGACGTCCTACAAAAGATCTCTCTTCACAGTGTCAAAGGCTTTGGAGAGGTCGACAAAAGCCATAAACAGGTCTTTATGTTGCTCCCTGCACTTTTCTTGGAGTTGCCGAGTTGTGAAGACCATGTCGACTGTGCTCCTGTTCTTTCTAAACCCGCACTGTGACTCTAGTAGCATTGACTCTGTGATGTTATTTATGAGCCTTTGAAGCATCACCTTGGCCAGGACCTTGCCTGCCACAGCAAGAAGTGATATGCCCCTATGATTTCCACAGATGGCCCCATCACTTTTGTTCTTAAATATGGTGACAATGCTGGCATCTCATTGTTGTAGGATGTTCTCATCAGCCCAAACTTGTTATTCTTCAAAATGAGACTTGTTATTCTTCAGGGTGCAGACAGCTGCTTAGTAGGGTGTTAAAATGCTCAGCCCACCTGTCTAGGATGCGGGAGTGATGCAGTGACTTCTTGAGAGAACTCAGAGTTCTCTGCAACTCCTGTTGAGCTTTCTGCCATCGCTGTCTGGCAGTGCTGGATGAGGGGTTATTTAGGGTTTCCTGATGTGCTTTGTGCATGTGCTTAGCAGGTTATAGATGGACTCTATTTGTTCAGAGAGTTGTTCAGACCAGTCTTGATGGTTCTTGCTTTTAAAGCCAATTGTTTGGGCTGCTGCTTGGTGAAGGGCTGCAGTAACAGAGGTCCACTGCTGTTCACCACTCAAGAGCAGTTCTAGCTCCCCTAGTTTCTCAGCCAGGGAGCGATGGAACTCGTTCCTAGTCGTGGTGTCTTCCAGGCGGGCACAGTCTAAGCGCCTCCTACTGGATCCACGTTTCCGCATGGGGGGACGCACTTTCATGAGGACCTTGGTCATTATCATGCGGTGATCTGTCCAGCATTCTGCACCTCTCATGGCCCGGGTTAGGAGAACGTCTCTAATGTCGCTACGCCTCACGATGATATAGTTAATCAGGTGCCAATGTTTGGAACGTGGGTGCATCCATGATGTTTTATATTTGTTCTTTTGCTGGAAGATGGTGTTAGTTATGGTCAGGTTGTGCTCAGAGCAGAGGGTAAGTAGCCTCATGCCATTTGAGTTGGCCTGACCAATCCCATGCCTGCCAAGTACTCCCTTCCATGTACCACTGCATGTACATCCTGCCCAACTCAAGCGTTGAAGCAAGAGGATCTTAACGTTCTTTGGGATCTGGCGGAGAGCCTGATCCAGTGCTTGGTAAAAGCAGTCTTTAGACTAACTGTCGGATGGTAGGGTTGGCGCATACACCCTGAGTAGTGTGGCATAGCGGTTCTTCTCCATGGGGATAAGGAGGGTCATCAGTCTCTCACTGATGCCCACAGGTGTTTCAGTGAGTTTTGGCAGTAGTGTGTTCTTAATGGCCAGTCCCACACTGTGCAGATGTTGTCCACCTTGGGGATAGCCTTTCCAGTAGAAAGTGTAGCCCATGCCCTCTTCTGTTAGAGACCCCTCATCAAGGAGCCTGGTTTCACTCAGGGCAGCAATGTCGATATTATAGCGGCTCAGCTCGGCCACAACCAGGGCTGTCCTTCTATGAGGTCGTTCAGACCTCAGGCCAAAGGAGTCCAGGAGGGTTCTTACATTCCATGATGCCAGTTTGAGGTTATAATACTTGTTTCTTCTATTCTATTCTATTTTGACCGCAGAAGTGGAATGACCCAACAGGTGCGGTAGCCTGTCCAGGTGTGGGTTGAGTGGGCAATTTTTAGGCCACCTTTTCTAGGCAATTCCTCACTTGAGGTGAGCAGTGCGGTCCCTGAATAGGGGCTGCTCAGTCACACAGGGCTCTGCCGAGAACTATTCAAACGAGCTCCCGTCGTCAGACACCCCAACGCCGCCAGACTTCAACCAGATGTAGATCCAGGTAAAATTCACCATGGTCAAAGGTGGATACCTGCGCAAAAGAACATTTTAAAGTGCTGTAGGAGGTGCGCTATCTCCAATGGCACTGGGTAGGTCTGGTGGCATGGGTAAGCCCAGGACGACCAGCTCCCCATCCTAGCTGCAGGAGGCTGCCGGGACCTAGCTCATGTTTAGGCCGGCCTATTGCGCACCGCCAGTGCATGTTTTTCTGTTGGGGTGTTCTCCCTTAGCCTTTGTCTCAAGAGACTATCCCACAAGGCAGTGGGGCTATTTTCCCATAGCTGGGGCAGTGGTTGACGGGCGTCAGGGTGTATCCACTGCATGGCGGGCCTGCACACCACATCTCTGGGGCCCACTGCTGCGCCGAGATCCCCTGCAGTTTAGCCTGGGACTGCAAGGTACCCAGTTATGTGTGGCCACGAGGAGGCACTGCAGAAGTCTTGGTGGTGGAGAGGCTATGTACTGGCGGAGGAGGCTTACGCACTCGGCTCCTCTTTTCACCCCTGAGGAGGCTAGCCAGCGGCGGTAACTAAATGCAGAAAGTTGCAAGCAGAAAGCAGCATGCACTAACTACAAGCACCTACACCTACATACACTACTGCACTAGGCGCTTCACACACACACACACACACACACACACACACACACACACACACACACACACACACACACATAACCAAGCACGCACGCACGCACGCACGCACGCACGCACACACACACACACACACACACACACACACACACACACACACACACTTCAGTTGTAGCCAATGTCCCTTTCTTTACTTTCTCTGTCAGGTTGAATTGATCCAGAGTCATTTAATGTCACTGATTTTGCAAACGTTGCAATGTGCACCATCAATGAATCAATAAATACTAATTATCAACACAGTTTATAATCCAGTCTACCTATCCTCCAGGTAAGCAAGTTATCTGTAATAATATAATACGTGATGATAAAACATAATTACATCTGTAAGAAGTCAGCTGTATGTGGATTATCCTGCATATGATATAGCCACTTTCATATCATACATATAACGGTCAAACTTTGAGCTTGCACTTTTGTTTGTTTGAACGCAATCACAATACAGATGTTACCTTATTATCATGATGAATATCTAAGTAATGACCTGGCACCTGAAAAGCTTCGAAACGTAATCCCATCCAAATCCAAAGATAAAATGTCAGATGAATAAGCTATTGCAACCCACAAAGAGTGCACTCAGAGAAGACACACACATAAATACCAAATGCAACTCTGGAGTCATAGAGAAAACGCAAACAAGTGATTAAATGCTGACATGAAATGTGATCCACAAATAAAAAACTAAATACAACCCAACTATAAACTATAGGATGGTAGTCACAGACACACACACACACACACACACACATATATACCAAAAATGTGTATTTAAATTGATCAGTAATTGGCTACAATTAACTAATCAGTCACAGTGCAAATAGGCTACACAAAGATGCCCTTACCTTTACACAGAATCATGGCAATGAAGATGATGTCAAGGTAAGTAGGTCCTCCCCTATTGATTGAAATCAACTCATGTCAATCAAAGAGTCCTCTTTCTCAAAGTAAAAGAGCCGGCATAATATGTGCACGTAGACACAATAAAATAGTGTGGATTTTTTACATGTATTTGGCCATAAATTGACCCCTCCCAATGTAATCAAAAGTAGCCCAATTGGGCGGAAACGCACCAAATATGGCAACACAGGCGTCACGGTTGCCAGCAAGTGGCTGTATTTATATTTACCATAAACTACTGTAATCGTATTGTAATGCATAGTTAATAATTAGTAGTTATTAGTAGTAATATTGTTACGTAACTATACTTCAGAATTACAAAAAAAGAAATGTAATTGCATTCCAAACAATGATCTTAATGGCGATGAAGACTAACCTTACAAATCATTACAACAACAGCAGCAAGTGTCATAATTCCTTCACTACTTACTGCAGATAAGCTATGAATGGAGGCGTGTGGGTGGGGGCCAGCCGGCCACTGGCTGCCTGCCCCTGGCCCTCTGCTCTTCCATTCAGAATCCATTAAGGATGGGAGCTATTGACATGCAGGTGGAGACCATCAGCTTCCTCTGCTCCACCCTCCTGGTATTCCTCCGCACTTTCTGTCTGGCATCCTGCCATTCATAAATATGCTCATAAGGAGGACTCTAATGCACTGAACCCAGTCCTGAAAGTCCTCCTGTCCTGCTACTTTAAGCTCCAAATTGACTGTTGCTCACCTGATTTAATTATAATTCAGAAGTGTAATGCGGAAAGAAGTTCTCTTGCATCTGAACCAGCTTCGGTGTACATGCAGCAGCCTCCTGGTACTCTACATTGAAGATGAAGTAGCAAAGAGCGAAAGACGAAGGACACTGCAAAGTTGTCACTGCTGTCCAGCTTTGTGACGACACTCCACGGACAGCATCCACCTGGTCATGATTGGTTGGCCTGAAAACGAAAGGACGAAATGAAACTCAATGGGCTGCAATAGGTTATTTAGGAAAAACCTTGTAATGTCAATAAAGTCTGTGGACAACTCTGCACTAACTCAACGATCATCACTGAATTCCTAATTGTACAAATTGTGTAGTGCTGTTTGGAAATTCAATGTCAAGTCAAAATGGAGTTTGGGAATACAAAGAATAAACAAAGTAAGGGCAAGAATCAACCAGAGATTGAAATATACAGGAGAGCAAAGCGGATGGAACCAGTATGAGTAATTGCGGCCCTCCAGGCGCATTTGGAACGTCTGGTCACCCTAGTGTAGTTGTCTGTTCTTCTTTTAGTGAAAATATACCTGGCAGTTTGTTTAATACCGTCCAGATAGCGGAACCAACAGACCTCTCTGGTGTTGAAGTGCCAGAAATCATAAAATCATAAAATCATACTGCGCCTTCAGCCTATTGATCCCGCCTCTTGTTAGATGAATGGTTGTGATTGGTCGGTCCATTTAGTACCGCATATGGGTGCAAGACCAGACCTATCTGCAGAGCAAATTAAACATGTACTAGTGGTGGATTTCATGATTCGTTTGAATGAATCAGTTTGCGTCGGTCAGTTCGCCAAGAAGGGTCGTTTGTTCGTTCAGTCGTGTTTCCGGTAGCGGTGAATCATGGTTCTCAGTCACTGAGTCGGTCAGACTCAGCTCCTCCCTCGTTCTCGTTCAAACAAATCACGATTGTGCAATGGTACAAACAGTCAATCAACACAACATTAACTATTAATTATATTATTATTATTATCTAGAGATTTTTTCCTGGCGTGGCAAAGCGGTGGCGTGAGGTTCCAGGAGGGGGCTGTGGATATTATTATGTGTATGTGCATTATGAGTTTTGTTCTCTACACTTTGGTACACGAGGTGGGAGGCCAGTTAGAGATGTAGCTGGCTTTTTGGATGGTGTGGGTCTTAATTTGTAAATTGTGGACCCTTTCTCTGTGTAATCACTATCTACAGTCTGTGTAGTCTGTACTTAAATTGTACAGTGTTTGGGGTATGCTCCCCCGGAGACAATTGTGAAAACATGACTCCTCAAATGATGTCTTCTAGTGAGTTTTGAGAGAATATGGACAAATGTGGTGTGTGTGTGTGTGTGTGTGTGTGTGAGTGTGTGTGTGTGTGAGTGAGAGACGTCAACCTCATAGAGCTCAGAAAACTGAAAGGTTTGGTCGCTGAGTGGATCCAGTTGAAACTCTTCAGGCAGATCCATGAAGTGGGGAAGCTGCAGCATTCTGAGACATAACTTGACATTCAAACTTACCACAGTAAATTGCAGACACATGTTACACACATAAACACATAGTGTGGGTGGAAGTAGCTAGACTAAATGTATCTGCATGGTTGTCTAAATAAAAACCAAATCCTTTTGTTTGCTTTTGTCGTTGTAGTGTGTATCATGTGTGTATCTACATAAGATTGAAGAGAAAAAACACATACTTACCAAGCATACTGCGCCTGGGTGTATTTCTTATCGTTTATTTTTGTATTGTCAGATGTGCATCAATGTCTGCCTGGGTTGCAGTGATCAGTGTCATAATAGAATGACATGAAGCCAAGACTTTGATTAGAAGTAACTAGTGTCTCAGAAGAGTATAGTGAGGAATGAGGGTACATTCATAATACAGAATAACTAAATATAATAACTAAAACAACCAGAGCTGCAATATATTCTTTAAAGGTGTCCTATTATGACCTTTTTGTGGATAATATTTTCCTTTGTGGGTAGTACTAAAATAGGTTTACATGCTTTAATGTTAATATTAATCTCACACTGTTCATTGCTGCAGAACCGCTTTTGGCCTTTGCTGGAAACACTCGGTGTTAGTTCTCTTTAAGGCACCCCCTCCAGAAAAGCTCAGACTACTCTGATTGGTTAGCTGGCTCACTCTGTTGTGATTGGTCGGGCGATTAGTGTGTGTCAAGCAGCTAAAGCTGTAAGCATTGTGGGTATCAATGGCTTCGGTTCATCTATACCATTATCATCTATCATCTAAAATTCATAACAATCGGTTCAACCCAAAACACAGTTGCACTAAAGAGTGGAGCAGGACGTTTCACGTTATGTAGTAGCTATCTTAACAGATGGAACGTTCAAACTGTAATTTATCTACATCACAGAAACAAAAGTGTGTTTGTTGATTGACCAACGTGCATGTGTTATCATTTCCTATTACTGTGAACTTGTGGAAATTGTGCCAGAATGCTGAATGAAATGAAATGCAATGAAATACAAAAGTTTATTAACAGTTAGTATAATCAAATACTACTTCACTACAGCCTCTGCTTGCCTCCTGGGTTATTTGCTATATTTGAAAAGGTTTTTATTGTAAATCATTCTTATTTCCTTATTAGGTTGTGTTACGCGCTGACCTACCACACTGGTCATTACCTGGGTAGCCTGTAACCTTTGTCTGTCCCTAGGTGGTGCGCTCAACTTGAAGCATGTTCCTAATCCTTCCCTGGGTGAGTGCAGTCTAACCTCTAGGGGTTAGGTGAGTGCAGTCTAACCTCTCTAGGGGTTAGGTGAGTGCAGTCTAACCTCTAGGGGTTAGGTGAGTGCAGTCTAACCTCTAGGGGTTAGGTGAGTGCAGTCTAACCTCTAGGGGTTAGGTGAGTGCGGTCTAACCTGTAGGGGTTAGGTGAGTGCAGTCTAACCTCTAGGGGTTAGGTGAGTGCAGTCTAACCTCTAGGGGTTAGGTGAGTGCAGTCTAACCTCTAGGGGTTAGGTGAGTGCGGTCTAACCTCTAGGGGTTAGGTGAGTGCAGTCTAACCTCTCTAGGGGTTAGGTGAGTGCGGTCTAACCTCTAGGGGTTAGGTGAGTGCGGTCTAACCTCTCTAGGGGTTAGGTGAGTGCGGTCTAACCTCTAGGGGTTAGGTGAGTGCAGTCTAACCTCTAGGGGTTAGGTGAGTGCAGTCTAACCTCTCTAGGGGTTAGGTGAGTGCAGTCTAACCTCTAGGGGTTAGGTGAGTGCAGTCTAACCTCTCTAGGGGTTAGGTGAGTGCAGTCTAACCTCTAGGGGTTAGGTGAGTGCAGTCTAACCTCTCTAGGGGTTAGGTGAGTGCAGTCTAACCTCTCTAGGGGTTAGGTGAGTGCAGTCTAACCTCTAGGGGTTAGGTGAGTGCAGTCTAACCTCTAGGGGTTAGGTGAGTGCAGTCTAACCTCTAGGGGTTAGGTGAGTGCGGTCTAACCTCTAGGGGTTAGGTGAGTGCAGTCTAACCTCTCTAGGGGTTAGGTGAGTGCAGTCTAACCTCTAGGGGTTAGGTGAGTGCAGTCTAACCTCTCTAGGGGTTAGGTGAGTGCAGTCTAACCTCTCTAGGGGTTAGGTGAGTGCAGTCTAACCTCTAGGGGTTAGGTGAGTGCAGTCTAACCTCTAGGGGTTAGGTGAGTGCAGTCTAACCTCTAGGGGTTAGGTGAGTGCAGTCTAACCTCTAGGGGTTAGGTGAGTGCAGTCTAACCTCTCTAGGGGTTAGGTGAGTGCAGTCTAACCTCTCTAGGGGTTAGGTGAGTGCAGTCTAACCTCTCTAGGGGTTAGGTGAGTGCAGTCTAACCTCTCTAGGGGTTAGGTGAGTGCGGTCTAACCTCTCTAGGGGTTAGGTGAGTGCAGTCTAACCTCTCTAGGGGTTAGGTGAGTGCGGTCTAACCTCTCTAGGGGTTAGGTGAGTGCAGTCTAACCTCTCTAGGGGTTAGGTGAGTGCGGTCTAACCTCTCTAGGGGTTAGGTGAGTGCGGTCTAACCTCTAGGGGTTAGGTGAGTGCGGTCTAACCTCTAGGGGTTAGGTGAGTGCGGTCTAACCTCTAGGGGTTAGGTGCGAGGTGCTCCCCACAGGTCCACAGCCACCGTAGGCCAACAGCCACCGTGTCACGCCAGCACCTCGTCTCAAGGTGACCAGCCCGCGCTTTGTATAACGTCTTTCAATTCACCGTGTATATATATGAATCCCAAGAGGTTCTCTCATAGAAGTCGCAGAGCAACGTGTGTCCATCGGGTTATGTTACTTTAATTTACTTTGAGCAGTACCCCTATAGAGGTAAACAACTTTGATAAGTTAGAGTAAGAGTGGACGTTATGGGGAAACCCAGCCCAGAACAGCCGGTCAGGTGAAATTTATTAGATTTTTTTTATTGAACCTTTATTTATCCAGGTGAGTCCCATTGAGACCTTTAGCGTCTTTTTCAAGGGAGCCCTGATTGAGCCACAGAATAACAACTGTCTTATTTGTACGTGCCATAGGCCTGCGTGCAGTTGTTAGATTGCACATAACATGTTTTTATTAAGTGTTCTTTTTCTCGACTCTCCAGCATTCTCTCAGCATTCCCTTGATTAACGGCCTCGGTGCGCAAAGACGCTCCTTTTACAGTAGGACCACTTCACAAAGAACGTTCAAATAACCCCAGAGTTCAGTGTCCATCAGTCCCGACATTTAGAAACAGAATCGAAAAGTCCAAGCGTGAATTGGGTCAGTGGGGATTTGGGGAGAGACTGGAGTGATGGGTCGGTCGTGTTCACTCCCTGAGTGACGTAACATAACAGCCAATCAGCGTTCACTCCCTGAGTGACGTAACATAACAGCCAATCAGCGTTCACTCCCTGAGGGACGTAACATAACAGCCAATCAGCGTTCACTCCCTGAGGGACGTAACATAACAGCCAATCAGCGTTCACTCCCTGAGGGACGTAACATAACAGCCAATCAGCGTTCAGAAGGTGATTGTTGCCATTTGCAGACTCCCGGAGCTCTATATCTAAATAATATATAATATTATATAATATATAGGTATCTATATAATATAATATCAGGGCCAAAAGCTGTGTTCACCTTCAGATGATATTATGAATTAAAAACTGCGTCGGGTTCTCAGACATCTCTGGTACTTCCACAACAAGTAAAGACTCGTAGTGGGGGTTATCTCGGTCAGAGTCCTGCTGTGACCGGCACAATTCGGATGTGCGGGTCGGGTCGGACGCCTGAACAGCGTGGGTCGTCGCGGGTTTTGCGAGACTTCTCCGGTGCTGGATGTGTTATTCAGGAGCAGAGTCAACTAAAACCGTCCACAGTGGATGCACAGCAATCTAAAGCACCACGCCAACACCAGGTAGTGTAATTCCCTGGTGTTCCATCTAATGTGTCTAATTTTCCTTTGGTTGCAGGTCAGGCGTCAATATCAATTTATAGCGGGTCTGGTCGGGTGTGGAATGTAATTTGCGGGTACAGGCGGGTGCGGGTTTGCAAAATAAGACCAGTGTATTGATTCTCAGCCATGGTGGAGAAGGAATTGGGGAAAGAAACTTTGGCTTTGACTCTCTAAGTCAAGATTGACCCACGACTTCAGATTGATGTGGAAGGACCTGAGACGTTGGAGAACCCGTCGCAGTCATTTATTCATAACATCATCCAGGCGCACACAGCTTTTGGCTGTGATATTATATATTATATTATAGATGTCTATATATAATATTATATTATTTAGATATAGAGCTCCAGGTCTCCCGAGCTCCCGGAGTGTTCTAGAATGTCTTATAGAACACGGCCAAAAGCTGTGTGTGCCTCCGGATGGTATTATGAATAAACGACTGCGTCTCTGGTATTACATCATTGCTTCTTCTTCTGTGATCTACCGGTCACACGGTAACGTCAACATCCATATACCGTAGCACAAATTGTACACTGGTGTACTCTCTATACCGTTTATACCATACACCCCTAAGTCTCGCCCACTGGAACTAATGCTTAGTTTTTTAGAGCGCCCCCCTCAAATACTTCCTGCTTTAAATGACGCAAAAATCGTCATTTTGCGTCATTTAAAGCAGGAAGTGTTAGAGGTAGATACAGAGCTCTCCCATCTCAGGGGAAAATGAGGGAATGATGCAGCACCATTCATAAATATGACTGGGTTACTAATGATACAAAGCTTAATGCAAATGGGTGAAGTGTCCCTTTAAGCAAGGGGCGGGGATGCGCGTTGCGCTCATGTGCAGTGAAAACAATCGGCTACAGCAATTTATTGATATTAGAAAATGTCATTTTTACTTTGGATACTAATAAGATGTATTGAATAATTGAAGTGATGTATAGGGCTACACATACAAACATAAGTCAAAACAGGCTACATTTGGTTGAATTATAAAAGGCATAAGTAATAAAGTTAATATGAAGAGCCGTTTGGGAGCTGAAAGAGCCGGCTCTTGTTGAGCTGATCTAATGATCCGGCTCCCTAAAAATAACGAAATTCCCATGTCTGTCCTGTCATGTCTTGGGCCAAAGAGCCACAGCGAATGAGGGCCGGCGACTGTCCCCAATGACGAATGTCAGTGTAAGGACACTACAGCGCATGAAACTAAGAAATAATCATATTAATTAATTAAAGTACAATGATAATAGTAATGACATTTATATTAATGACCTCATGTTGGAATGGCGGGTAGTTTTAAAAAAAAGTAAAGTACCGTCACTCCGACAATGGAAACAGAAATTGTCGGAGTGGTGGTACGTTTGAAAACAATGGAAGTTCCGCCACTCCGACAATTATGGTGTGTTCCAGATGCCTCGGATACCTCGGAAGTGGGGAAATTGCCCAGCTTTCTTGCGGCATTTCTCGGAGGCACGCCCCCTTTAGGTCACGCCCCTTTAGGCCACGCTCCTTTAGGTCACGCCCCCTTTAGGTCGGCCCCCTCAGAATTCTGAGAGCTGACCGAGCTTGGTGATGACGCTCTCAACAAAAATGGCTGCGCCCCTGAAGAGATTTATTTTCTCTGTATTTGTACCACGTTAGTCATTTTAATGTTGATTTTAAATGCTCTTACACACTTGATTACATTGCTACTTTATTCCGGTCACCAATGTATGCATTGCACGGTCTTGCTGTGTGTGTAATACAATGTAAAGTTGTGTTGTCCGTTTTTGAGCTGGTTTGCTGAAGAGGCTAATGTAGCTAACAATAACAATGATATGACATGATCACAAAGACGAACGGGAACGCTATAACAGGAAATGACGTCACAAGTGAAACTCGGAAGGCTGGTGTCCGAGGCATCTGGAACACACCATTAGACGTCAATGAGTGGGGGTATGTTGGAATGGACGGCGGTCCCCCTGAGTACGTCATAGAATGGTGTTGGCTTATTTTTGTAATTCCCTTCATGTCAGAGAAAGTAGGCCTAACAAATGACTTTTTATATAATAAATATGTCTTTTCCCTAGAACCCAAATATAACTTGCAAAAACCCACAGTAAAGTTAATGTTAATATTAATGTTACTGATACATAAGACATTGTCACAATGACAAAGACACTGCTGCATGGGAAATTGTCAGCCACATAAAGTCCATTCAGGTGAGTTTCTCGGTAGGCAGCCAAGACCACTGTTGAGATAAATACTATGGTTAGTCAATTGAGAATATTCAAAAAAATGGAAAATAATTGGCATGAAAAGTTCTTTGATTTCTCTAGTTTCTAGTTTCTCTACTTTCTAAATTACTAATTGCGTGGGGATTGAACCATGGACGACAGGGTGCAAGTCTGACACTTTACCTCGAGACTATCTTCCTGATTCTAAATCCATGGTCAATATTCAATTAAAATGTGTTACGCTTAATACTACTTATGCATTCAACAGATCTGCTATTTTTGTGCCAGGTAGCCTCCCTGTTTCTATTAATGGTTACGGCGTTCCCTTTTTGAGTTATTATATGCTTGTACTCCTCATAGACCTCCACAAGCACTTCTGTTCGTCGCTGGAAAAGATCCCGCTTGGTTCTTTTCGGACATTTGATCCATGATTCGACATTCACAGTTCTGGGCTGGTTCCTTATCTCGTGAGCACGCATTATCCACGATAATGTTAGCCTGACTTGAACTATCCTGAGCAAGGCGCGGCTGAAATGCATTGATGGAACGGCTTAAGCCTCAAGTGGCACTAGTTGGCGCTAGTTCTAACTGGGCTTAATCAACTAAGCGCTGCCTTCGTTAGTGACTTTGATGGAATACCCCTCAGGCAGTTTAGGAGAGATGTTATTCTGTGGGAAAGAAGACTCCTCCTGTGGTGGACATTGAAGTGTGTAGCTTAGCAGCCCATGTAACTGGATAAAAAAGATATGTAACTCGCCAAAGGAAAGATAATAATTTGACACTTTTAAATGGAGTAGGCTACTGTGTTTTTAGATGGGCCCCCTACATGCACATTTGGTATTTTGTGAACAAACTATTGCTTTTAATTGGCACATGATTATTATGCTCCTTCATTCATTTAGTGCATTTAGCAGACGCTTTTATCCAAAGCGACTTACAATAAGTACATTTGCATTAGAAGTGAAACAGTATGGTATATATTTTTGCATAACTACTTATTGTATCTGTTTATAAGAAATGTATTCATAGTGGAAAGGATATCCCTGTATTAAACATTTAATTTATTTGCATTTAACATTGGATTCAGATTTAGATATTTTAATGGTTAACTTACATGACAAAAGCTGTCTCCTGACTTTCAATGAGGTGAAATCCTCAATGATGTTGTCAAAATCCATATATTTTCTTATTCGCATTTTCACACATTTCAGCAAAGAAAAACAACCTTTCTCCTGAGCAGTTTGCAATTGGCAATGTCAGATTCATATGAAAGCAAATATCCACGTCAGTGAACATCCCTCAAGCCTAGTTTTCTGAGCTGCATGTCCATGACAGATGATGTTATTTTCCCCCATTGAGATGAACTGGCCTCTGCTGTAGTCCTCCAGATCATGTGGGTATATTTCCTTCAGATTTTCAGTCACTTTCATAGTTGCAATTCCTGTGACAAGCAGTCACGTATGACAAGATCACCAACACAACACATCCGGAGCGCCGCACTTTTGACTCACCATGCCTTACTTTCTTCAATCCTTGGCTATTCCTCAGTTGTTGTGAGTTTTAGCCTCTGCTTCAAAGGTTTCAAAATGGTTTCTAGCCTTGTCTTTAAATAGTACAAGTGAATTGCACAGATTAGGAATGGTGGCTTTATAAGTATATAAATTTGTACCTGCTGCAACACTTTGCTGATTAAATTGATTGATTGAGAAAGTCATCCCACACTCTGGTCATAACTGTAGTTTCAAAGGTGCCCATTGCTATTGTTAATTGACAGTAGTGCTGCGCAGCTTTGGGGGTTCACTGATCAAATTTGTTTTCATCACAAGCATCTTGAATAGCGTTGTAATTTAACCTTCGTTGTCAGCTCTCACAGACCACCTTGTGGCAGAAAGGCTCTTTCTGTAATGGAGAAATACTTCATTTACAATGTCACACAGGATCTTTTCAGCCATCAACAGCCCTTGTTTCTGTATTTGGCCAGATGTTTTAATAGCATCAAGCGAAATTTGTGGTAAAGTTCAAATATTTCTGCGTGAACCAGGTCGCATCTATTTTGATGTGTAGATCCCGTTAGCTGTCTTGCATCCTTGCAGACGTGTCCACTTCCCCCCACAGTGTGTGGCAAACTAACTTCTCCCGCCTTGCCTGACTTCAGCCATGGCCAATCCTAACCTCTCCATGAGGCTCACTCCCCCTCACCTTTGTTCCTTTGATGTTACTGCCCAAGATGTGAACGTTTCCCTCTGAGAATCATGTACACCGCTTGTCTCATTGAGACAAGCGATGCTGGTTGATTGCTGTCTTCCCTTGATCATGCTATATTAATCAAATACTTTGCAGAGAAGTATCCTTAAATAAATTGAAAATATATACAGTGTATATATATATATATATATATAAATATATATATGTATATATATAATATTAGAGCTGAGTAAGTTATAGCATTATTATCACATTAACTAATTAATTCATTATTGCAACAATTATTTTATCTTGCATTAACACCGTTTTTATTATTTATTTTATTTTGTAAAAGTCTCACTGGCTTTTATTTTGTAAAAGACCATCGTGAGGGAGCCTAGTAGAGATGTTCTGTTGGCGGTCATACAGGCGGGTGGATTGAGTGAAAAAAAGTAATACTTGAATGAATTCCGCCCAGCGCTTGTCCGCTGGTTTCCATCAGCATTCCACTGTGCGACCATCCCTATAACGTATGCCCTCACACATTGTTGAGATCATATGCTGGATGCTTTATTCTTATAATGAATATAATGAATGATGATCAGGTGGTCACCCTATAATGAATGATGATCAGGTGGTCACCCTATACTATAATGAATGATGATCAGGTGGTCACCCTATACTATACACATTGGTACAACAGAACATCTGGGAGTGTCATAGTTCCACTGATCCTCTGTTCTGAGTACACGTAAAGACACGTAAAAAAAATGTATGGATGTACACCTTCAGCTGATTTTATCTTTCACTTTTTACAAATTGGACAAAACTCTCGAAAGGCATCTACAGGGTTGTGACTCTGTAGGGTCATTCTCCTTTAAATATCTCAGATCTGTAACTTCTTCTGTCCAACAACCAAAAGCTCACTCAACCAATGGCCTCAGCTGATCCTCATTCAGCCTTGGCAGTGCTGCTGTGATTGTGTCTGCAAACATATATATCTAGATTGAGTCAGGCAACAACCACCAACATCAGCCAGTAACACCGCCTGGTTCTTTGATAAAGTCAAATCAATACCATTTTCCCAAACAAAATTCCCCTGACACCCTCTGCCAGACCATTGGAATATAAAGTATTCTTGTACAGTACAGCGGAAAACTGTGAGTTGTTCTTCCTGCTGGCCAACATTCTGCAACATTCTCCCATGGCTGTAGAGCTTCTCTTCAAAGTTGCTTGATTGTGCTTCCACTTGAATATTTGGAAAAATAGCTGCCCTGTGCTTAAGTAAGCCTTTAATAATTGGTGTCTTTCAACCAGTGAGCTGAACACAGCTCAATCCATAGGGTGCACAGTCGAATTAGAGGGCCAAATTGCAGAATGATGTCTGGATAGTGTGATAAGAATTCTGAAGTACGCTTTCTGGCCAGATTGTTGTTGTTGTTATTGACTATTTCCCTCAGTTTCAGGCACAATTGTCTACTGGATTCTTAATACATATACAATACAATACTAATAATACAATACTTCCCTATCCCCAATCACAAATGTTAAGTGGAAGCCATTGTAAAAAGCACAAATTCTGAGCTGCAAGGAGCCTGCCGCCCCGTAGCACTCACCTCTGTGGCAATTGCCCAGCATCAATGACCCATAAAAAGTGCATACTGTAGCAACAGGTCAACAGAGGACACCACAGTCAGTCATGTATTGTTTCATTACTTCTGATGAATGCCAAATTCGTGAGTGGCTGTGGTTTGCATGATTGCATGTAGGGGTTGTATAGTGTGAAATATTGGTAGCAAAGATAGGTACACATGGAGTAGAGAGAGGGGGAGGTGATAGGGGACAGGAGCAGATGGAATCAGGGGGAAAGAGAGGGAGTTGGGGTCAGGTGTACGTGTACATGTAATATGCAGGATGATACAGGTCTCTGAGCTTGGAGAGGTATTCATTGACAGGGGCAGCTTCAACATATTTTTACACAGAATATTGACAATATACCATTCATGAACATTCATTTTCAAGTACATTCATTTTCCAGGCTGACTTAGACAAACATAGAACATAGATAGGCTGGACACACAAAACACTACACATATAGTGTAAACACTGAACATAGATAGACATGACATACATACAATTACCAAAGAATGATAAATATTCTGACAAAGTCAGAGAGAAGAGATACAGACAGAGGCTGAGGGAGAAAGATCAGAGATAATAAGTAGCTAATAGGCTACTCATAATGTTGGCTATTAATTTCACAAAAGCCATGGTGTTATTTCAGGGCTCCTGATTAGTTGTTCATTAGTTTGTCGAATGCCAATACTGCACGGATGTTGTTTCCTCGGTTTTCTTTTAGTATGGCTTTGAGGGTTTTTCTTTGTTCATTTATCTCCTGTGGGAACTGATCATTCATTCCGTAAGTGGTGTTTTTGAGGTTTTTTAGTCTTCCCTTACTTTTAACCAGATCTTTATGTTTATAATGTTTGAATTTAGTGAGGATGGGTCTAGCTTTGTCCTTCTGTGGTCTGCCGAGAAGATGAACTCTGTGAAATGTGATGTTTTGGACAACGTCGCCGGGCAGTTTGAGTTGTGATAGCATGAAGTTATGTATTAGTAGTTCTGGATTGTCGGGTGATTTCATGGGGTCTTCGGATTCTGGGATGCCTGAGAAGATGAGGTTATCGCACATCGAGCGTGTTTGGATGTGTAGTATAGTTTCTTTCATCTGTTTTTTTCGGCGCTGACTTTTTTGCATTTGTTGGACGAGTGATGTTACAGAAGTTTGAAGTTCCTGATTTGATTGTTGCAATGTTTCGATTTGGTTGTGGGCATATTCGAAACTGTTACGCATGTTGTTTAGTTCTTTGTGTATTGTGACTAACATGTCCAGTTGTTTGTTAAAGCTCACCAGCACACTAACCTCAACTTCTTGGGTTTGTAGGTCAGATGTGTCTGTTGCCGAATCCCTCTTTCTTCTCTTGGAGTCAGGTTGAGGTTGGGTTGCGTCCTGGTCCGGGTTCATGGTTGACTGAAGGTTTGATAGTGGTCTTCGATAAGTCTCCAGGTCTGTTAAATCCTCCAGGGTGCAATTGGAATGTAGTTTGGATTGTGTATTTGGTAGTCGATGGAATGTTGATTTGTTTTAATCCGGGAAAAAACAAAAAGTTTTCTTTGTAAAATCTCAAAGTAGTGATTGTGATTGTGATTGCTTGTCACTTATCAACAACAGTGCGCCGCCATGTTTGATCTCACCTCTGCTCGAATCTCGCAATACTCACACACCCATCATGCTCCTCCCCAATAACCTGTGTCCAATATTCCCTCCACACACGACTGTGTGGACAAATTCAGCACCATATTCCAGCATCCACCATATTCAAGTTTGCTGATGCCACAGCAGGTGTAGGCCTGGTCTACAACAGCAAAGAGAAGGTCTACCTAGAGGAGATGGGGAACCTGGCCTGCTGGTATCAGGACAACAACCTCCTCCTCAACGTCAGCAAGTCAAAGGAGCTGAAAGGGCCCTTGGAGAGAAAGCAGAGACACTTTTCTACCCTGAGGATTAATGGGGCCCCTGTGGAGAAGGAGAGAAGCTCCTAGTACCTCTGTGCCCACCTCACAGAGGGCCTGACATGGACTATTCACGTGTCTTTATGAACTCAGACGTCTTGGGAGATCGGGGTGTCCCAGGACACGACTTTCTACACGTGCGCCTACGAGAGCCTCCAGCTTTCAGCATTCACGCAGGACCAGGTCAAGTGAATCATTCAGGACTCCAGCACCCCTAACCACAACCTCTTCCCTTGGCTGAGGGCGGGGAAGAGATGAGATACAGAGGCTCAGGCTCTCCTACCCCAGGACTATACGGCTCCTGGTCTATGTGCTCCCCAAGGTCTATGCTCACATGCCCAATAGACTCATAATAGACTCTAATAGACTATAATAGACTCTATCCTTAACTCTCAGTGTAATGCACACTGTCATCTCATGCATATATCACATACTGCACTGTTCATAAAATAATGTTTTTAGAACAGCATCATGTACAGTTGTATTGATATAAAATATATTGTACATACAGTATGTGACTTTTCATTTGAAGAATACAACTTGAAATTGAACTATGAGACTATCCCCGAGAACAGGTCCTGGCACAAACAAGGAGGGAGACATGAACTACACACATGAGAGGGTTTCTCGATAATCAAAACAGAATCAAAGTGTTTCCGTATACAAAAGCTTGGACAACAATAAGATGCTCAATATTCTCTCTTTAGTCTTCAAATGTCATCTTGGGGCCTACTTGTTCAGGTTGTTTCTGAAATGTGTGTGTAGCCCTGTACAAAAATTATATCATACAGAGCATAAAAAAATACTTAACAGTATAATAACATGCTGTGTTAAAAATGAGTTCATAATAGTAAAATTGGTTAAAATGTGTGCTGGCTAAAAGCATAAATATAATCCGTACAGTTTAATAAATAAGACTATTTACAGTTAAAAGATAAATTCATATAAAGGTCTTTAAGTTCATTAAGTCCCTAAAATATTTGTGATCCAGGATAAAAAGAGGAAGAAGCCGTGTTTATGGTTAAACTAACCTGTTACCTGTCACATGGCAATCATTTAATTTCTGTTTTGCCTTTGGTTGTGTTAAGACCTCACGAGCCAATCCGAGTAGAGTCACCGTGTAAGAGAAAGAAACAGACATCTATCGACCGAGAGCTAAGAGGAGGCATCGTAGTGTGGGAAGCATTTAGGTTTTATCGTGGAGGTCGACTACTCGTGGTCCTGATATAAACTTATGTGTGACCCGCAAAAGGAGATGGACGTTGGAGAGAGACGGGTTTCCAGCCGATGGCCCTGCTGTTCTGTGTTTCTTCTTTGTGACTTCGCTACTGTGCCATTGCCCACGTGTGTGTTTGGATTGTGACTGCCACCGCCACCGCCACCGCCATTGCCATTATCATCGTGAGACTATCATTCCCCAATCCCCTTCTACCCCTACTAATAAAACCCTGGATTTCGTGAGTACTAACATACACATGCACGTGCTTTTATTTTGTTTTTTTATTTTTTTATTTTGTGCTCAGTGAAGCGGCCATTACAGTTTTTAGGCCCCACCGCACACAAGCTTCAATTAACAGGCCTGCAACGCATTAACATCTCATTTAAAGTGTTTCATATGAATGTACCTGTGGGCCCACAGGTACATTGAGTTTTGAGTTGTTGTAAAATTGGATAATCTTGTGCATCTTATTTTATTTATCTATTTTTCCAAATATACATTCGACTCGTATTTCATTTTGTGTGAATAAATACATGTGAATGAATATTTTTGCATTTAAAGTACAGTTGTGGTGGTCATTATTAAAATATCAAACATTATTAAGGGTACACATTCTTATAGTAACATATAAACAAAGTTGTAGTTTCCTACAACGAGCCCAGGCCCAGTCTCATTGTATTAACCACTCTAGATTTATTTTAACTACATGGGACCCGGGTTACATGTCCCTATCTATCAAGCTGTAACTGCAGAAGTACTTGTTCTGCTAAATTATCTCTGCACAATGTGATCAAAGATTGTCCCCTGATATGGCTATAAATGCTGCTTTCAGAATGCTACCATCCTCGGTGTCAAAGCCGAAATAGGAGGGGAGAAGATTTTCTCCTGCACAAAGAAACAAATGTCTTCCTCCCTGCAAAGCAGTACCAACTGCTTTGGATCAATACATGAGCGATTGTTAGTATTTCACCAAGAATACACAGCCAGTACTTCATGCTTGTTTTTACCAGATCCGAGACGATTGGCAACCTTAAATGACTCCTGGGGCCGTATTCACAAAGAATCTTAGGGCTAAAAGTAGGTCATAAGTGGCGAATTTAGGAGTAACTCCTAAAAATAATGGGCGTGTCAGTCTTAAATTTAGGACTCCTAACTTTTTTCACTAAGAGCAATTCACAAAGTATTTTAGGCCTAAAAGTAGCACCTAAGTCTAGGAGAGCTTAAAAGTCCTCGAGAGGACTCCTAACTCAGTAAGACCTGTTCACAAAGAATCGGAAAATGGCTGCGAGACGAAATGTGTTGGAGACAATGGAAGACTGTGAATTGATAAGGCGATATAGGCAAAATCGTGAGGGTATCAAACTTGTTGTGGAATTAGTGAATAACACTCCGATATTTAGCAACAGGGAAAATGCAACTTTGCAATGACGACGATTTAGGAATATCGCAACCATCAGTTGTTAAAACACACGGGGGCAATGTTACAAATGTACCTTTAATCATCCTTAATTATTTAATATATAAATATAAATAAATCACTTAACCCATCATTATTTGTCTCATGTATTAACAGTAATACAACACTTTAATCATCATTATTTATTTCAAATAAAAATAAATGGTTTGAAGTAAAAATAATAGGCCTATAACTACTCTTACTTATGATTACTATGTAATCATTTATTGTAAGATAATTTATTGTATTGAGTTTATAATCTGCTCAGTAAGGAGTCGGACCAGTTGGGCTTTCGCTTGCGTTTCACGTTGTCTTCTCCTTCATTCATCATGATAGGAGGACTTGAACGGTGGTATGGGCTGATATTTAAAGTGTTTAGTGACGTAGCCACGGGTGTGCCTGGGACACCCAAGCGTGGTCCTGGCACACCTAAATATTTTCAGAATTAATTCATTACAACGATTTCTTTCGATTTAAAGCAAAATGTGACAGAGAGCACGGTGAGCGGTGCGCGTTGCACTAGGACTGCGTAGTGACCGGTCTAGGTCCACGCATTCGCTACCACAGAAGCGGGGCTGTGAAGGAAACCCCCCTATTGGATTTTGCGATTATATCCATACATTTCATTCCCCCATGTACAGCGTGGAGTGATTTAGTGGAGAGCCAGGGCTGCTTTCAGGATGGTCGTATCGATCGCTCCGGACCCTGGCTTCCGCTGGACACTTGCAGCAGTTATTCTAATAGCGTTCCGGTAAATCACTGAACTTGAGGCCACCCAAACTCTCACAGGCGCACCTTAATTACAATCTCTGGCTACGCCCAAACTTTTAGTGCTGGAAATATGCTCATTGGATAATAGTTTGCATGGTGCTTTTAATTACTTCCTTGATATAATGCAATTTACGTATTTTTATTGTTTGCTTTGGCTCTCTTTTTAACGTGCATACAACGTCATTATCGTGGTCTGCACAAACTTGTCATCGTGCGTGTATTCTGCTAACTGCACTGTCCATAACTATTTGATAGGACTTAATTTGTAGTCTAGTCTATTTCCTTATTTTTCATTGATTTAGTGGGCTCGTTTGTGGGAAGTTGCGAATGAGTTTCACAGAGACCGCCGGCACTCAACAGCCAATCACCGTACTGACCGCTTCAAAACTCGTGCACGAGAATCGACGTAAGGGGGCGTTAGGGGGCGTTACTCTTAGTTCACTCTTAGTGATTTATCCTTAGTATGAGTAGGTCTCAGCGGCTTTGTGAATAACTTTTAAGAAAAAACTCCTACGTAAAATGTTTTAGCGCGAGTTAGGAGCACTCCTAGCGGTAAGATAAAAAGCTTTGTGAATACGGCCCCTGATATGGAACTATGGGCAAAGATGGCTTTGCCAGCCACCAAATCTGTCAAAACATTTGTCTGAGAGATGTACATTTGCTTCATGACTGAGCAGAGCCTCCGTGTCTCTTAGATGTACTGAAATACACACACTAGCTGCATCTGCACCTAGATAGATCTGAGGGGTTACAACATAGCTAAAAGATTTAGAGATCTATTTCCCCGTTTGGTTAGATGATATGGGCCCTTAAAGGAGAACTTTTTAACCCCATGATCGTTTTCCTGAGGATCACCCCATGTTGAGTGAAGTAAAAATCCAGACGAAAATTGATTAGACGAAGCCAGAGATCTGCACTGGCTGCCGGCGCTACAGAATAGCTATAACACTAACCTATGGGGGCAAGCTGTTTATCCGCTTTTGGGGCCTCTAAACACGGTACAGAACGGATGCGCTCCCAGCCACTAGCCAGTGGCTGTACATCCGTGCGCATCCGTTCTGCTATTGGCTAGTAAGGGCTTTCTGGATATGTCCACGGGGTAATCTGCAGTGAGTGTTTACATGCAAAAATACAAAGTTTATACTTTTTTGCCACACTATTTGAGTTAAACAAGCACGGTGGTGTCTCGTAAGGAACCAACTCGTGTTACATAGGTCTTGGAATGGTTTTCTGAATGTGTTTAGAGGACCCAAAAGCGGATAAAGAGCTTGCCCCCATAGGTTAGCGTTATAGCTATTCTGTAGCGCAGGCAGCCAGTGCAGATCTCTGACTTCGTCTAATCAATTTTCGTCTGGTTTTTTACTTCCCTCAACGTGGGGTGACCCGCAGGAAAACAATAATGGGGTTAAGGGTTAGAAAAAGTCTATCTTCTACAGGCGACCCAAATGCATCTACAGACAAAACTAATCATACCCATATACTCTCACCAGTGCAAAATGTATTTTTATGTAGAATACCACACACACACACACACACACACACACACACACACATACACACACACACACACACACACACACACACACACACACACACACACACACACACACACACACAAGAACACACATATGCATAAAACAGACACACATATGGATAAAACAGACACACATATGGAAAATGACCAAGTGATCAAATGTCCTGGAAAAGGCAACAACTTGCATGGAAAATTAGAAGCTTACACCACATGTTTTGCAATTTTTTTCTGCTACACGGTCACCGTTCAGACGGGGTCATCCCTATGTTCCCCGGGTCCTATGTTCCCCGCTTTATATGTGACCGGGGAAGGTGGAATCCGGAAGAATCATGAATATTAGGGTTATGGTTAGGGTGAGGGTTACGGTTAGGGTTATGGTTAGGGTTAGGGTGAGGGTTACAGTTATGTTTAGGGTTAGGAGTCAGCGTGTGAGTTTGCCTGACAGGCTGCCTGTCCAATCCTAGCACTTGAGGCTGAACTTTTTCCAGATTCCGCCTACGACAAACACAGTCGCGACCGTGGAACATAGGACCCGGGGAACATAGGTACGCTCCCGTTCAGACAGACATGGTGTGCAGTTCAGTTTCCAATGTAAAGTGCAGCTGTCCAAAGCTTTCCAGGAGATACTCGTATGAGATGCAAGTGAATATCATTAAACATGTCACTAAATGAAACATGTCACTATTTTCATTACTTTTCGTCTTAATCCTTATTTTGCAGATAGTAGCAAATTCATGCAAATTTCGACAGAATTCAACCAACGTTAACGTTGTGTTAACTATCACAGGCCTGGCTGTCACCTGCCTAAATAATGAGGGATAATAAGGAATCGTTTTTAATATTTGGGTTATATGAATACTTTTTCATGAAGAGCGAAATTAAATGACGTGAAGCCATGAGGAGAATGCTGCAATCAAAGGGAATTTGTAATTAGGGACCGAGCCAAACATGGCAAGGTCCCTATTGAAACCCTCGTGTTTATTATTATTATTATTATTATTTTTAGCCACTTCGACTGCATTTTTCCCCCCCTGCACATATTCTAAAACTCAAAATTTTTTGGTGCAATTGTGGGGACTGGTGAAAAATTTGATATTCTAGCCCTCAAATTCACATTCGCCCCTAGGTGGCGCTATAGCAACTGTTCAAAAGTGCAAACTTTGCACAAGCATATCTCGCCACCGGTTTGACCTACACTCATGAAACTTTGCACACACATGCATATCCTCATGATGAACAAAAAAGTCTCTTGAACTGAACACTTCCGGTAGCCATATTTTCCGCCATTTTGAATTTAGTTAAAAACAGTAAATTCCCCAAGAATCCCAGGTTTTTCGACTTTGACCAAAATCCTTTGGCACATATCATATATGGCCCATTATCTTCAATCTCACTTAAGGATTAGTCTGTACAATAAAGTTTAGAGCACCAATGAGTTCTAAAAGGGGTGTGGTTGAAACCTCGAAAATAGTTAATTGCTCTTATCAACGTCAAGTTGGACGCCTATGATGTTGGCCCCAATACAAAAGTTGTTCAGAATCAAATTCTGAACAAGATAAAGTCAACATATTTTCAAATGGGGCGTGGCTTCGAAGTGGGCGTGGCCCGTTACTAAAATAGCCACAGTTCATAGACGCAATGTTTGATTTGAGCGGGACCAACTCAGTGGTCGTTAGGTACCAATGTTCTAACTGCTCAATTAAAATTGAGTCGATTGAAAAAACAACATGGCCGCCAGAGCCTCAAAATCACTGTGCGGAGATCATAATAGTTATGAATATGAAATTCACAGGACACGTGTAGACTGGTGCCGGTAGCTCACATACCAAATATCGTGTTTCTCATCTGTGTAGCGCCCCCTACAGGAACTTTAAAAAGCATCCCCGGCGCCACGTTTCACCAATATGTATGAAACTCAGTATTCACGTACAATGTGCCCATACCTACAGAAAAGCCTCTTGGACCCATGCCCCAAACCCACCGGAAGTCGGAAATTTTAATTTTTTCATTTTCACTCTCGGCGGCCATTTTGAATTTTTTTGACTTTTTGGCCTTGTATTTGAATGAACTCCTCCTAGGGAATTTATCGGATCTGCTTCAAAATTGGTCAGTACAGTCATGAAGTGGTGCTGAACCAAAATCGTGCTATTTGTGACTGTACGTTGAAGGGCGTGTCCGTGGCATGCCGTCAAAGTTGGCCATTTTTGAATTCCGTCGCCTTGTATTTGAACTAACTCCTCCTAGGGAATTTATCGGATCTGCTCCACAATTGGTCAGTACAGTCATGAAGTGGTGCTGAACCAAAATCGTGCTATTTGTGATTGTACGTTGAAGGGCGTGGCCGTGGCGTGCTGTCAAAGTTGGCCATTTTGAATGGAATACTTTCACTTTTTCGCCTTGTATTTCAACTAACTCCTCCTAGGGAATTTATCGGATCATTGATGTAGGGTTAATAATGTTAGTTAAAGTTGTTACAACATGTAATTCAGTTAAATGTGGTCTTACATGTTAATGTCAAAACAATCAGTAGGACACCACAGGGCACCTCTGCTTCTACAGATTACATAAATTTGCGAAATTTTTTTAAAACTGCGCTTTTTTAAAACTGCGCGCAGTGATGAACGGGACCTCGTGCCGGCTTGCGGCTGCGTCACGTGCGGTCCTAACATGTGCACATCTTGCCAGCACACATGTTACGACGGCACGTGACGCGGCCGCAAGCCGGCGCGATTTTTTTTTAAAACTGCGCGCAGTGATGAACGGGACCTCGTAGTGGCGGCTGCAAGCCGGCGCGAGGTCCCGTTCATCACTGCGCGCAGTTTTAATTAGTTTTGTGTTGCCACAGTGCAAGCCAAATTCCAGATTGAGTCAATGCACCTGTATTTAGGACAAATAGTTTTAGCCAATTATGACATATATGGAAGTATAACAGCAACCTAAACCTAGAAGCAGCCTTTTCATGTGTTTATGTGTGGCCGTTACCATGATGGTGAGGGGAGGCTTCTGTCTAGCTTTTGGCAGTGCATTATATTTCAATGTCATCCATTTTGCGCATGAATTAACCAGGGCAGGGGGGGTACCTCTTACAGTGGTTCAGAATTAACCAGGGCAGGGGGGGTACCTCTTACAGTGGTTCAGAATTAACCAGGGCAGGGGGGGTACCTCTTACAGTGGTTCAGAATTAACCAGGGCAGGGGGGGTACCTCTTACAGTGGTTCAGAATTAACCAGGGCAGGGGGGGTACCTCTTACAGTGGTTCAGAATTAACCAGGGCAGGGGGGGTACCTCTTACAGTGGTTCAGAATTAACCAGGGCAGGGGGGGTACCTCTTACAGTGGTTCAGAATTAACCAGGGCAGGGGGGGTACCTCTTACAGTGGTTCAGAATTAACCAGGGCAGGGGGGGTACCTCTTACAGTGGTTCAGAATTAACCAGGGCAGGGGGGGTACCTCTTACAGTGGTTCAGAATTCAGGGGCTTACAGGAGAGTTCAGGGGCTTACAGGAGAATTGTTCTTATTAATGATAGTTCCAGGGCTGCCAACTTCTGGGTTTTCGCTGGCGTGAGATTCTGTAGAATGTGGCGTGTGCGCGTGTGTAAGCAAACAAAAACGTGTGTCACACGGTGAAACCGTGAGAGTTGGCAGCTCTGTAGTTCCAGAATGGTCCCCCCCTTTCTTCACCATCTCCTCTGACAGTGAGTTTGTTTGTCATTCTGCTCATTGGATAGAGGAATGGCTAACGATAACGATATGATCCTCTGTGAGCACAAAAAGGTTATGGAAAACAGCCTGGAAACGGTGAGCTAAAACAAGAACCCTGATACTCGCTTTGAGCATTTTCCCATGGCAAAAAATTGGAACTCATACTCCTGCTGAATGTAAGACGTAAAAAACGCAAGCTGTTTTTCAAATCTGTTCAGTTTAAACTATTTTCCATCTGCCCATTGATTCTCTCCCTCTCTCTCTATTTCTCTCTCTCTCTATCTCTGTCTGTGTCTCTCTCTATCTCTTTCTCTCTCGCTATCTCTGTCTCTCTCTCTTTCTCTCTCTCTCCCTCTCCCTCTCTCTATCTCTTTCTCTCTCACTATCTCTCTCTCTCTCTCTCTCTCTCTCTCTCTCTCTGCCTCTCTCTCTAATCTTGCTATCTGCTGCCTACACTGTGTATCATACTTCTCTCTAATCCTCTCTTTCTCCCGCGCCTCTCCCACTCTTCCTCTCCGTCCGTTTCTCTCGGTCTAGTGAAGCAAGCTGATGCAAGACTATCAATGCACAGAACAATACCAGTGTATGTCTGTGTGTGCTTCTGTGTGTGTGTTTTTATGCATTTGTGTGTGTCTCTCTCTGTGTCTGCATGTAGGTGTGTCTGTGCCTGCATGGCTATCTGTGCGTGTGCGTGTGTGGACGTCTGTGTGTGCTTGAACCATCATGCATGAGCTGTTAGTGGTGTGATGATGTAGTGAGTGTCAGACCATCAGGCTGATACTAGCAGATTCCCCCCAGACTGACATTGTAATGTGTAAAGTAATGCAACACTAATCTCAATAAAGCTCTGTTTGAATGAGACTATCTGCTGGACCAGATGTAACGATGATGATGATGTTGATGATGTTAACAAAGTAGCACATTGTGCACGCTGTGAAATTGACCAGGTGTCAGTGTGTGTCTGTGTGTATGCATATGTGTGTATTCATGTCTACTTATGTACAGTATACACAGGGGCCTGTACAGATTAGTGGTGGATTTCATGATTTGTTTGAATGAATCAGTTTGCGTCGGTCACTTCGCCAAGAAGAGTCTTTCGAATCGTTTGTTTGTTTGTTCGTCATGTTTCCGGTAGCGGTGAATCATGATTCTCAGTCACTGAGTCGGTCAGACTCAGCTCCTCCTCGTTCTCATTCTCAAACGAATCACGATCGTGCAATGGTGCAAATGATCATCAATCAACACAACATTAACTAAGTTCCTTTTAGCTGAGGAGCGCTTCATGTTAGAATCGGGATGTTGTTGCCCGGCTGGTTCTCGTGACTTCTCAGTCCTCGAGTCTTCACCGCTAAACACAGTCAGTGAACGAACGGCGACTCGCGAGTCAGCGACTAGTGAACTGAAACTGAACTGAAAAGGGGAATCAGGTCGGTTTGTTCATGTTAAAGAGTCGTTTGTTCGAACTGATTCGTTCGCGAACGAGCCATCACTAGTACAGATGCAAACACATTAAAGTCTTAACATTCAATCTCCTGAAGGAAAACCATACACTATACAATACTACACTATAAGTGCCACATTCCCTCTTCGTCAGACTAAGGTAAAGTTTACACTCGGTCAGAGTCATTTGTACAATTTATATTTATTTTCTGCTGTCGTCGCAGCAGATGAGCTCAAGGGCTGTTTTCTGGAGCATGTGCTTTAAATAGCGGTGTGTTTGTTCAACACAGTCAGCGTTTGCTTTCACGCCCTTATCGGCGGAGTGGCGTTGCCGCTGGCGTCCGCTCAGCATTGTTTGCTCGTTACATGGAGGACGCTCCGCTACAGGGCCCACTGCCACAGCTACCCATTGTTGCCCGGTACACGGCGCCACAGATCCCCCGTGTGTTACCAAGGGCTCTGTGTTAATGTTGATCTCATGCATGTACACAAAGATGTTCACCGCCTGAAAAGGGAATAAGGAAAGGAGAGCCATTTTCTGGTGGGGGAATAGTCATTCTCTGGGGGCTACTTTATTGATCTTGTGTCTTCCCTATCCCCAGATGTGCTTTAGTTTTCTGAGATGCACAGGCTCCTCCAACTTCTGTACGAGGAGGGGGGGGGGGGTAGTAAAGTATACGAGGGCGAGAGACCTCACTGCACCACTCTCCAGTCCGCACACTCCCACTGGGCTCTTTAGGAGGGGGCTAAAGACTTACAGAGGAGTGTGGTAATAGCCCTCTCTCACACACACACACACACACACACACGTGTGAAGTGATCAGGATCTCCTGAAGGGTACTTGCTCTCCCTCCTCCTCCCACTTGAACACACTTGTTCATAGCTGCAGGACCCTCAGTCCCCCTGCCTGTTCCCTTAGCACACACACACACACACACACACACACACACACACACAAGAGAGGGGGAGGAGCCATAGTGCAACCAGTACACCCTGTCCATGGGCATGCTGCAACACACATAATCCCAGTGTGATTCTCAGAGAGAGAGCGTAGAGGAGAGAGGGAGTTGTCCCGGGGGCTGGTGTCTCCATGTCTTGCTGTCTTAATGAGCCGGTAAGCGGTGGTCGTCTGGGTCTCTGTCAGCGCGCCGTTTGGGGGGGAGGGCGCTTTACTGCCCAAATTAAAACCCAATTATGTTTTCATTTCACGCTCCTTTATTGGGACAGCGTCATAAAATGTGGTGTTGAGAAGGAGCGAGGGAGGAGCAGGACAGGGAGGAGAGTCTCAGCTCCTGATGCTTTATGGTGGCTGGACTGTTGATCTCCTTTACAGCCTGGCTGGAAGTCCCCACATCAACTCCAACCTCCACAGCAAGCTGCTGGTCTGGACCAGGACCAGGTAGTGGTCTACGGTCTATAGGTAGTGGTCTATAGGTAGTGGTCTATGGTCTATAGGTAGTGGTCTATAGGTAGTGGTCTATGGTCTATAGGTAGTGGTCTATAGGTAGTGGTCTATGGGTAGTGGTCTATGGTCTATGGGTAGTGGTCTATAGGTAGTGGTCTATAGGTAGTGGTCTATAGGTAGTGGTCTATAGGTAGTGGTCTATGGTCTATAGGTAGTGGTCTACGGTCTATAGGTAGTGGTCTACAGGTAGTGGTCTACGGTCTATAGGTAGTGGTCTATAGGTAGTGGTCTATGGGTAGTGGTCTATGGTCTATGGGTAGTGGTCTATAGGTAGTGGTCTATAGGTAGTGGTCTATAGGTAGTGGTCTATGGTCTATAGGTAGTGGTCTATAGGTAGTGGTCTACGGTCTATAGGTAGTGGTCTATGGTCTATAGGTAGTGGTCTATAGGTAGTGGTCTATGGTCTATGGGTAGTGGTCTATAGGTAGTGGTCTATAGGTAGTGGTCTATAGGTAGTGGTCTATAGGTAGTGGTCTATAGGTAGTGGTCTACGGTCTATAGGTAGTGGTCTATAGGTAGTGGTCTACGGTCTATAGGTAGTGGTCTACGGTCTATAGGTAGTGGTCTACGGTCTATAGGTAGTGGTCTATGGTCTATAGGTAGTGGTCTATGGTCTATAGGTAGTGGTCTATGGTCTATAGGTAGTGGTCTACGGTCTATAGGTAGTGGTCTATGGTCTATAGGTAGTGGTCTATGGTCTACAGGTAGTGGTCTATAGGTAGTGGTCTATAGGTAGTGGTCTATAGGTAGTGGTCTACGGTCTATAGGTAGTGGTCTACGGTCTATAGGTAGTGGTCTACGGTCTATAGGTAGTGGTCTACGGTCTATAGGTAGTGGTCTATAGGTAGTGGTCTACGGTCTATAGGTAGTGGTCTACGGTCTATAGGTAGTGGTCTACGGTCTATAGGTAGTGGTCTATGGTCTATAGGTAGTGGTCTACGGTCTATAGGTAGTGGTCTACGGTCTATAGGTAGTGGTCTATGGTCTATAGGTAGTGGTCTACGGTCTATAGGTAGTGGTCTATAGGTAGTGGTCTACGGTCTATAGGTAGTGGTCTATGGTCTATAGGTAGTGGTCTATAGGTAGTGGTCTACGGTCTATAGGTAGTGGTCTATGGTCTATAGGTAGTGGTCTATGGTCTATAGGTAGTGGTCTATAGGTAGTGGTCTATAGGTAGTGGTCTACGGTCTATAGGTAGTGGTCTACGGTCTATAGGTAGTGGTCTATGGTCTATAGGTAGTGGTCTACGGTCTATAGGTAGTGGTCTACGGTCTATAGGTAGTGGTCTACGGTCTATAGGTAGTGGTCTACGGTCTACAGGTAGTGGTCTATGGTCTATAGGTAGTGGTCTATAGGTAGTGGTCTACGGTCTATAGGTAGTGGTCTACGGTCTATAGGTAGTGGTCTATAGGTAGTGGTCTACAGGTAGTGGTCTATGGTCTATAGGTAGTGGTCTATGGGTAGTGGTCTATAGGTAGTGTCTACAGGTAGTGGTCTATAGGTAGTGGTCTATAGGTAGTGGTCTACGGTCTACAGGTAGTGGTCTATAGGTAGTGGTCTACGGTCTACAGGTAGTGGTCTATAGGTAGTGTCTATAGGTAGTGGTCTACGGTCTACAGGTAGTTGTCTATAGGTAGTGGTCTACGGTCTATAGGTAGTGGTCTATGGTCTATAGGTAGTGGTCTATAGGTAGTGGTCTATAGGTAGTGGTCTATAGGTAGTGGTCTACGGTCTATAGGTAGTGGTCTATAGGTAGTGGTCTATAGGTAGTGGTCTATAGGTAGTGGTCTACGGTCTACAGGTAGTGGTCTATAGGTAGTGGTCTATAGGTAGTGGTCTATAGGTAGTGGTCTACGGTCTATAGGTAGTGGTCTATGGTCTATAGGTAGTGGTCTACGGTCTATAGGTAGTGGTCTATGGTCTATAGGTAGTGGTCTATGGTCTATAGGTAGTGGTCTATAGGTAGTGGTCTATGGTCTATAGGTAGTGGTCTACGGTCTATAGGTAGTGGTCTATGGTCTATAGGTAGTGGTCTATAGGTAGTGGTCTACGGTCTATAGGTAGTGGTCTACGGTCTATAGGTAGTGGTCTATAGGTAGTGGTCTACAGGTAGTGGTCTACGGTCTACAGGTAGTGGTCTACGGTCTATAGGTAGTGGTCTACGGTCTATAGGTAGTGGTCTATGGTCTATAGGTAGTGGTCTATAGGTAGTGGTCTATGGTCTATAGGTAGTGGTCTATAGGTAGTGGTCTACGGTCTATAGGTAGTGGTCTATAGGTAGTGGTCTATGGTCTATAGGTAGTGGTCTACGGTCTACAGGTAGTGGTCTACGGTCTACAGGTAGTGGTCTATGGTCTACAGGTAGTGGTCTACGGTCTATAGGTAGTTGTCTACGGTCTATAGGTAGTGGTCTATAGGTAGTGGTCTATGGTCTATAGGTAGTGGTCTACGGTCTATAGGTAGTGGTCTACGGTCTATAGGTAGTGGTCTACAGGTAGTGGTCTATAGGTAGTGGTCTATAGGTAGTGGTCTATAGGTAGTGGTCTACGGTCTATAGGTAGTGGTCTATGGTCTATAGGTAGTGGTCTATAGGTAGTGGTCTATGGTCTATAGGTAGTGGTCTATAGGTAGTGGTCTATAGGTAGTGGTCTACAGGTAGTGGTCTACGGTCTACAGGTAGTGGTCTACGGTCTACAGGTAGTGGTCTATAGGTAGTGGTCTACGGTCTATAGGTAGTGGTCTATGGTCTATAGGTAGTGGTCTACGGTCTATAGGTAGTGGTCTATGGTCTATAGGTAGTGGTCTATGGTCTATAGGTAGTGGTCTACGGTCTATAGGTAGTGGTCTACAGGTAGTGGTCTATAGGTAGTGGTCTACGGTCTACAGGTAGTGGTCTATAGGTAGTGGTCTATAGGTAGTGGTCTATAGGTAGTGGTCTATAGGTAGTGGTCTACGGTCTATAGGTAGTGGTCTACGGTCTATAGGTAGTGGTCTATGGTCTATAGGTAGTGGTCTACGGTCTATAGGTAGTGGTCTACGGTCTATAGGTAGTGGTCTACGGTCTATGGGTAGTGGTCTATAGGTAGTGGTCTACGGTCTATAGGTAGTGGTCTACAGGTAGTGGTCTATAGGTAGTGGTCTATGGTCTATAGGTAGTGGTCTATGGGTAGTGGTCTATAGGTAGTGGTCTACGGTCTATAGGTAGTGGTCTACGGTCTATAGGTAGTGGTCTACGGTCTATAGGTAGTGTCTACAGGTAGTGGTCTATAGGTAGTGGTCTATGGTCTACAGGTAGTGGTCTATAGGTAGTGGTCTATGGGTAGTGGTCTATAGGTAGTGGTCTACGGTCTATAGGTAGTGGTCTATGGTCTATAGGTAGTGGTCTACGGTCTATAGGTAGTGGTCTATGGTCTATAGGTAGTGGTCTATGGTCTATAGGTAGTGGTCTACGGTCTATAGGTAGTGGTCTATAGGTAGTGGTCTACGGTCTATAGGTAGTGGTCTACAGGTAGTGGTCTATAGGTAGTGGTCTACGGTCTATAGGTAGTGGTCTACGGTCTATAGGTAGTGGTCTATAGGTAGTGGTCTATGGTCTATAGGTAGTGGTCTATGGGTAGTGGTCTATAGGTAGTGTCTACAGGTAGTGGTCTATAGGTAGTGGTCTATAGGTAGTGGTCTATAGGTAGTGGTCTACGGTCTACAGGTAGTTGTCTATAGGTAGTGGTCTACGGTCTATAGGTAGTGGTCTACGGTCTATAGGTAGTGGTCTATGGTCTATAGGTAGTGGTCTACGGTCTATAGGTAGTGGTCTATGGTCTATAGGTAGTGGTCTTTGGTCTATAGGTAGTGGTCTATAGGTAGTGGTCTATGGTCTATAGGTAGTGGTCTACGGTCTATAGGTAGTGGTCTATGGTCTATAGGTAGTGGTCTACAGGTAGTGGTCTACGGTCTATAGGTAGTGGTCTACGGTCTATAGGTAGTGGTCTATGGTCTATAGGTAGTGGTCTATAGGTAGTGGTCTATAGGTAGTGGTCTACGGTCTATAGGTAGTGGTCTATGGTCTATAGGTAGTGGTCTACGGTCTACAGGTAGTGGTCTACGGTCTACAGGTAGTGGTCTATAGGTAGTGGTCTACGGTCTACAGGTAGTGGTCTATGGTCTATAGGTAGTGGTCTACGGTCTACAGGTAGTGGTCTACGGTCTACAGGTAGTGGTCTATGGTCTACAGGTAGTGGTCTACGGTCTATAGGTAGTGGTCTACGGTCTATAGGTAGTGGTCTATAGGTAGTGGTCTATGGTCTATAGGTAGTGGTCTACGGTCTATAGGTAGTGGTCTACGGTCTATAGGTAGTGGTCTATAGGTAGTGGTCTATGGTCTATAGGTAGTGGTCTACGGTCTATAGGTAGTGGTCTACGGTCTATAGGTAGTGGTCTACAGGTAGTGGTCTACAGGTAGTGGTCTATAGGTAGTGGTCTATGGTCTATAGGTAGTGGTCTACGGTCTATAGGTAGTGGTCTATGGTCTATAGGTAGTGGTCTATAGGTAGTGGTCTACGGTCTATAGGTAGTGGTCTATAGGTAGTGGTCTATGGTCTATAGGTAGTGGTCTACGGTCTATAGGTAGTGGTCTACGGTCTATAGGTAGTGGTCTACAGGTAGTTGTCTACAGGTAGTGGTCTATAGGTAGTGGTCTATGGTCTATAGGTAGTGGTCTACGGTCTATAGGTAGTGGTCTACGGTCTATAGGTAGTGGTCTATGGTCTATAGGTAGTGGTCTATAGGTAGTGGTCTATAGGTAGTGGTCTACGGTCTATAGGTAGTGGTCTATGGTCTATAGGTAGTGGTCTATAGGTAGTGGTCTACGGTCTACAGGTAGTGGTCTACGGTCTATAGGTAGTGGTCTACGGTCTATAGGTAGTGGTCTACGGTCTATAGGTAGTGGTCTATGGTCTATAGGTAGTGGTCTACGGTCTATAGGTAGTGGTCTATAGGTAGTGGTCTACGGTCTACAGGTAGTGGTCTATAGGTAGTGGTCTATAGGTAGTGGTCTATAGGTAGTGGTCTACGGTCTATAGGTAGTGGTCTATAGGTAGTGGTCTACGGTCTATAGGTAGTGGTCTACGGTCTATAGGTAGTGGTCTATGGTCTATAGGTAGTGGTCTACGGTCTATAGGTAGTGGTCTACGGTCTATAGGTAGTGGTCTACGGTCTATGGGTAGTGGTCTATAGGTAGTGGTCTACGGTCTATAGGTAGTGGTCTACAGGTAGTGGTCTATAGGTAGTGGTCTATGGTCTATAGGTAGTGGTCTATGGGTAGTGGTCTATAGGTAGTGGTCTACGGTCTATAGGTAGTGGTCTACGGTCTATAGGTAGTGGTCTACGGTCTATAGGTAGTGGTCTACGGTCTATGGGTAGTGGTCTATAGGTAGTGGTCTATAGGTAGTGGTCTACGGTCTATAGGTAGTGTCTACAGGTAGTGGTCTATAGGTAGTGGTCTATGGTCTACAGGTAGTGGTCTATAGGTAGTGGTCTATGGGTAGTGGTCTATAGGTAGTGGTCTACGGTCTATAGGTAGTGGTCTATGGTCTATAGGTAGTGGTCTACGGTCTATAGGTAGTGGTCTATGGTCTATAGGTAGTGGTCTATGGTCTATAGGTAGTGGTCTATAGGTAGTGGTCTATGGTCTATAGGTAGTGGTCTACGGTCTATAGGTAGTGGTCTATGGTCTATAGGTAGTGGTCTATAGGTAGTGGTCTACGGTCTATAGGTAGTGGTCTATGGTCTATAGGTAGTGGTCTATAGGTAGTGGTCTACAGGTAGTGGTCTACGGTCTACAGGTAGTGGTCTATGGTCTATAGGTAGTGGTCTACGGTCTACAGGTAGTGGTCTACGGTCTACAGGTAGTGGTCTATAGGTAGTGGTCTACGGTCTACAGGTAGTGGTCTATGGTCTATAGGTAGTGGTCTACGGTCTATAGGTAGTGGTCTATAGGTAGTGGTCTATAGGTAGTGGTCTACGGTCTATAGGTAGTGGTCTATGGTCTATAGGTAGTGGTCTACGGTCTACAGGTAGTGGTCTACGGTCTACAGGTAGTGGTCTATAGGTAGTGGTCTACGGTCTACAGGTAGTGGTCTATGGTCTATAGGTAGTGGTCTATAGGTAGTGGTCTACGGTCTACAGGTAGTGGTCTACGGTCGTGGTCTATGGTCTACAGGTAGTGGTCTACGGTCTATAGGTAGTGGTCTACGGTCTATAGGTAGTGGTCTATGGTCTATAGGTAGTGGTCTACGGTCTATAGGTAGTGGTCTACGGTCTATAGGTAGTGGTCTACAGGTAGTGGTCTATAGGTAGTGGTCTATGGTCTATAGGTAGTGGTCTACGGTCTATAGGTAGTGGTCTATGGTCTATAGGTAGTGGTCTATAGGTAGTGGTCTATGGTCTATAGGTAGTGGTCTATAGGTAGTGGTCTACGGTCTACAGGTAGTGGTCTACGGTCTATAGGTAGTGGTCTACGGTCTATAGGTAGTGGTCTATGGTCTATAGGTAGTGGTCTATAGGTAGTGGTCTATGGTCTATAGGTAGTGGTCTATAGGTAGTGGTCTACGGTCTATAGGTAGTGGTCTATAGGTAGTGGTCTATGGTCTATAGGTAGTGGTCTACGGTCTACAGGTAGTGGTCTACGGTCTACAGGTAGTGGTCTATGGTCTACAGGTAGTGGTCTACGGTCTATAGGTAGTTGTCTACGGTCTATAGGTAGTGGTCTATAGGTAGTGGTCTATGGTCTATAGGTAGTGGTCTACGGTCTATAGGTAGTGGTCTACGGTCTATAGGTAGTGGTCTACAGGTAGTGGTCTATAGGTAGTGGTCTATAGGTAGTGGTCTATAGGTAGTGGTCTACGGTCTATAGGTAGTGGTCTATGGTCTATAGGTAGTGGTCTATAGGTAGTGGTCTATGGTCTATAGGTAGTGGTCTATAGGTAGTGGTCTATAGGTAGTGGTCTACAGGTAGTGGTCTACGGTCTACAGGTAGTGGTCTACGGTCTACAGGTAGTGGTCTATAGGTAGTGGTCTACGGTCTATAGGTAGTGGTCTATGGTCTATAGGTAGTGGTCTACGGTCTATAGGTAGTGGTCTATGGTCTATAGGTAGTGGTCTATGGTCTATAGGTAGTGGTCTACGGTCTATAGGTAGTGGTCTACAGGTAGTGGTCTATAGGTAGTGGTCTACGGTCTACAGGTAGTGGTCTATAGGTAGTGGTCTATAGGTAGTGGTCTATAGGTAGTGGTCTATAGGTAGTGGTCTACGGTCTATAGGTAGTGGTCTACGGTCTATAGGTAGTGGTCTATGGTCTATAGGTAGTGGTCTACGGTCTATAGGTAGTGGTCTACGGTCTATAGGTAGTGGTCTACGGTCTATGGGTAGTGGTCTATAGGTAGTGGTCTACGGTCTATAGGTAGTGGTCTACAGGTAGTGGTCTATAGGTAGTGGTCTATGGTCTATAGGTAGTGGTCTATGGGTAGTGGTCTATAGGTAGTGGTCTACGGTCTATAGGTAGTGGTCTACGGTCTATAGGTAGTGGTCTACGGTCTATAGGTAGTGTCTACAGGTAGTGGTCTATAGGTAGTGGTCTATGGTCTACAGGTAGTGGTCTATAGGTAGTGGTCTATGGGTAGTGGTCTATAGGTAGTGGTCTACGGTCTATAGGTAGTGGTCTATGGTCTATAGGTAGTGGTCTACGGTCTATAGGTAGTGGTCTATGGTCTATAGGTAGTGGTCTATGGTCTATAGGTAGTGGTCTACGGTCTATAGGTAGTGGTCTATAGGTAGTGGTCTACGGTCTATAGGTAGTGGTCTACAGGTAGTGGTCTATAGGTAGTGGTCTACGGTCTATAGGTAGTGGTCTACGGTCTATAGGTAGTGGTCTATAGGTAGTGGTCTATGGTCTATAGGTAGTGGTCTATGGGTAGTGGTCTATAGGTAGTGTCTACAGGTAGTGGTCTATAGGTAGTGGTCTATAGGTAGTGGTCTATAGGTAGTGGTCTACGGTCTACAGGTAGTTGTCTATAGGTAGTGGTCTACGGTCTATAGGTAGTGGTCTACGGTCTATAGGTAGTGGTCTATGGTCTATAGGTAGTGGTCTACGGTCTATAGGTAGTGGTCTATGGTCTATAGGTAGTGGTCTATGGTCTATAGGTAGTGGTCTATAGGTAGTGGTCTATGGTCTATAGGTAGTGGTCTACGGTCTATAGGTAGTGGTCTATGGTCTATAGGTAGTGGTCTACAGGTAGTGGTCTACGGTCTATAGGTAGTGGTCTACGGTCTATAGGTAGTGGTCTATGGTCTATAGGTAGTGGTCTATAGGTAGTGGTCTATAGGTAGTGGTCTACGGTCTATAGGTAGTGGTCTATGGTCTATAGGTAGTGGTCTACGGTCTACAGGTAGTGGTCTACGGTCTACAGGTAGTGGTCTATAGGTAGTGGTCTACGGTCTACAGGTAGTGGTCTATGGTCTATAGGTAGTGGTCTACGGTCTACAGGTAGTGGTCTACGGTCTACAGGTAGTGGTCTATGGTCTACAGGTAGTGGTCTACGGTCTATAGGTAGTGGTCTACGGTCTATAGGTAGTGGTCTATAGGTAGTGGTCTATGGTCTATAGGTAGTGGTCTACGGTCTATAGGTAGTGGTCTACGGTCTATAGGTAGTGGTCTATAGGTAGTGGTCTATGGTCTATAGGTAGTGGTCTACGGTCTATAGGTAGTGGTCTACGGTCTATAGGTAGTGGTCTACAGGTAGTGGTCTACAGGTAGTGGTCTATAGGTAGTGGTCTATGGTCTATAGGTAGTGGTCTACGGTCTATAGGTAGTGGTCTATGGTCTATAGGTAGTGGTCTATAGGTAGTGGTCTACGGTCTATAGGTAGTGGTCTATAGGTAGTGGTCTATGGTCTATAGGTAGTGGTCTACGGTCTATAGGTAGTGGTCTACGGTCTATAGGTAGTGGTCTACAGGTAGTGGTCTACAGGTAGTGGTCTATAGGTAGTGGTCTATGGTCTATAGGTAGTGGTCTACGGTCTATAGGTAGTGGTCTACGGTCTATAGGTAGTGGTCTATGGTCTATAGGTAGTGGTCTATAGGTAGTGGTCTATAGGTAGTGGTCTACGGTCTATAGGTAGTGGTCTATGGTCTATAGGTAGTGGTCTATAGGTAGTGGTCTACGGTCCGGTCTATAGGTAGTGGTCTACGGTCTATAGGTAGTGGTCTACGGTCTATAGGTAGTGGTCTATGGTCTATAGGTAGTGGTCTACGGTCTATAGGTAGTGGTCTATAGGTAGTGGTCTACGGTCTACAGGTAGTGGTCTATAGGTAGTGGTCTATAGGTAGTGGTCTATAGGTAGTGGTCTACGGTCTATAGGTAGTGGTCTATAGGTAGTGGTCTACGGTCTATAGGTAGTGGTCTACGGTCTATAGGTAGTGGTCTATGGTCTATAGGTAGTGGTCTACGGTCTATAGGTAGTGGTCTACGGTCTATAGGTAGTGGTCTACGGTCTATGGGTAGTGGTCTATAGGTAGTGGTCTACGGTCTATAGGTAGTGGTCTACAGGTAGTGGTCTATAGGTAGTGGTCTATGGTCTATAGGTAGTGGTCTATGGGTAGTGGTCTATAGGTAGTGGTCTACGGTCTATAGGTAGTGGTCTACGGTCTATAGGTAGTGGTCTACGGTCTATAGGTAGTGGTCTACGGTCTATGGGTAGTGGTCTATAGGTAGTGGTCTATAGGTAGTGGTCTACGGTCTATAGGTAGTGTCTACAGGTAGTGGTCTATAGGTAGTGGTCTATGGTCTACAGGTAGTGGTCTATAGGTAGTGGTCTATGGGTAGTGGTCTATAGGTAGTGGTCTACGGTCTATAGGTAGTGGTCTATGGTCTATAGGTAGTGGTCTACGGTCTATAGGTAGTGGTCTATGGTCTATAGGTAGTGGTCTATGGTCTATAGGTAGTGGTCTATAGGTAGTGGTCTATGGTCTATAGGTAGTGGTCTACGGTCTATAGGTAGTGGTCTATGGTCTATAGGTAGTGGTCTATAGGTAGTGGTCTACGGTCTATAGGTAGTGGTCTATGGTCTATAGGTAGTGGTCTATAGGTAGTGGTCTACAGGTAGTGGTCTACGGTCTACAGGTAGTGGTCTATGGTCTATAGGTAGTGGTCTACGGTCTACAGGTAGTGGTCTACGGTCTACAGGTAGTGGTCTATAGGTAGTGGTCTACGGTCTACAGGTAGTGGTCTATGGTCTATAGGTAGTGGTCTACGGTCTATAGGTAGTGGTCTATAGGTAGTGGTCTATAGGTAGTGGTCTACGGTCTATAGGTAGTGGTCTATGGTCTATAGGTAGTGGTCTACGGTCTACAGGTAGTGGTCTACGGTCTACAGGTAGTGGTCTATAGGTAGTGGTCTACGGTCTACAGGTAGTGGTCTATGGTCTATAGGTAGTGGTCTATAGGTAGTGGTCTACGGTCTACAGGTAGTGGTCTACGGTCGTGGTCTATGGTCTACAGGTAGTGGTCTACGGTCTATAGGTAGTGGTCTACGGTCTATAGGTAGTGGTCTATAGGTAGTGGTCTATGGTCTATAGGTAGTGGTCTACGGTCTATAGGTAGTGGTCTACGGTCTATAGGTAGTGGTCTACAGGTAGTGGTCTATAGGTAGTGGTCTATGGTCTATAGGTAGTGGTCTACGGTCTATAGGTAGTGGTCTATGGTCTATAGGTAGTGGTCTATAGGTAGTGGTCTACGGTCTATAGGTAGTGGTCTACGGTCTATAGGTAGTGGTCTATAGGTAGTGGTCTATGGTCTATAGGTAGTGGTCTATAGGTAGTGGTCTATAGGTAGTGGTCTATAGGTAGTGGTCTACGGTCTATAGGTAGTGGTCTATGGTCTATAGGTAGTGGTCTATAGGTAGTGGTCTACGGTCTACAGGTAGTGGTCTACGGTCTATAGGTAGTGGTCTACGGTCTATAGGTAGTGGTCTACGGTCTATAGGTAGTGGTCTATGGTCTATAGGTAGTGGTCTATGGTCTATAGGTAGTGGTCTACGGTCTATAGGTAGTGGTCTATAGGTAGTGGTCTACGGTCTATAGGTAGTGGTCTATAGGTAGTGGTCTACGGTCTATAGGTAGTGGTCTATAGGTAGTGGTCTACGGTCTATAGGTAGTGGTCTATAGGTAGTGGTCTACGGTCTATAGGTAGTGGTCTACGGTCTATAGGTAGTGGTCTACGGTCTATAGGTAGTGGTCTATGGTCTATAGGTAGTGGTCTACGGTCTATAGGTAGTGGTCTACGGTCTATAGGTAGTGGTCTATAGGTAGTGGTCTACGGTCTATAGGTAGTGGTCTATGGTCTATAGGTAGTGGTCTATGGTCTATAGGTAGTGGTCTACGGTCTATAGGTAGTGGTCTATAGGTAGTGGTCTATAGGTAGTGGTCTACGGTCTATAGGTAGTGGTCTACGGTCTATAGGTAGTGGTCTATAGGTAGTGGTCTACGGTCTATAGGTAGTGGTCTATGGTCTATAGGTAGTGGTCTATAGGTAGTGGTCTACGGTCTATAGGTAGTGGTCTATAGGTAGTGGTCTATGGTCTATAGGTAGTGGTCTACGGTCTATAGGTAGTGGTCTATAGGTAGTGGTCTACGGTCTATAGGTAGTGGTCTACGGTCTATAGGTAGTGGTCTACGGTCTATAGGTAGTGGTCTATAGGTAGTGGTCTATGGTCTATAGGTAGTGGTCTATGGGTAGTGGTCTACAGGTAGTGGTCTACGGTCTATAGGTAGTGGTCTACGGTCTATAGGTAGTGGTCTACGGTCTATAGGTAGTGGTCTATAGGTAGTGGTCTATGGTCTATAGGTAGTGGTCTACGGTCTATAGGTAGTGGTCTATGGTCTATAGGTAGTGGTCTACGGTCTATAGGTAGTGGTCTATAGGTAGTGGTCTATAGGTAGTGGTCTACGGTCTACAGGTAGTGGTCTACGGTCTACAGGTAGTGGTCTATAGGTAGTGGTCTACGGTCTACAGGTAGTGGTCTATGGTCTATAGGTAGTGGTCTACAGGTAGTGGTCTACGGTCTATAGGTAGTGGTCTATGGTCTATAGGTAGTGGTCTACGGTCTACAGGTAGTGGTCTATGGTCTATAGGTAGTGGTCTATAGGTAGTGGTCTACGGTCTACAGGTAGTGGTCTACGGTCTATAGGTAGTGGTCTATGGTCTATAGGTAGTGGTCTACGGTCTATAGGTAGTGGTCTACAGGTAGTGGTCTACAGGTAGTGGTCTACGGTCTATAGGTAGTGGTCTATAGGTAGTGGTCTATAGGTAGTGGTCTACGGTCTACAGGTAGTGGTCTACGGTCTACAGGTAGTGGTCTATAGGTAGTGGTCTATAGGTAGTGGTCTACGGTCTACAGGTAGTGGTCTATAGGTAGTGGTCTATGGTCTACAGGTAGTGGTCTATAGGTAGTGGTCTATAGGTAGTGGTCTATAGGTAGTGGTCTATAGGTAGTGGTCTATGGTCTATAGGTAGTGGTCTACGGTCTACAGGTAGTGGTCTATAGGTAGTGGTCTACGGTCTATAGGTAGTGGTCTATAGGTAGTGGTCTATAGGTAGTGGTCTACGGTCTATAGGTAGTGGTCTACAGGTAGTGGTCTATAGGTAGTGGTCTATGGTCTATAGGTAGTGGTCTATAGGTAGTGGTCTATAGGTAGTGGTCTATAGGTAGTGGTCTACGGTCTATAGGTAGTGGTCTACGGTCTACAGGTAGTGGTCTATAGGTAGTGGTCTATAGGTAGTGGTCTATAGGTAGTGGTCTATAGGTAGTGGTCTACGGTCTATAGGTAGTGGTCTATGGGTAGTGGTCTATAGGTAGTGGTCTACGGTCTATAGGTAGTGGTCTATGGTCTATAGGTAGTGGTCTACGGTCTATAGGTAGTGGTCTATGGGTAGTGGTCTATAGGTAGTGGTCTACGGTCTATAGGTAGTGGTCTATGGTCTATAGGTAGTGGTCTATGGTCTATGGGTAGTGGTCTACGGTCTACAGGTAGTGGTCTCGGGGTGGTGGTCAGGTACGTGAGGCTGGTTTCAGCCTCTGTGGCTCCGCTCCTGAGGACCTGAGGGGGGCCAGCTTTAATATAGTGGGTGTTTATTTCAACCGACACTTACTGTCATTTATTATTCCGTATTTTATTATTCGTTTTAGGATTTTATATTGATATTATATTATTATAGGATATTATATTGTCACGTTTGTAATAAAACATAATCTGTCAATTTTTGTGAATCATTTGTGACAGTCTATATGTAATGTGTGTGTGTGTGCATCTCAGCACACATGGCGGGCCCGTCTAAAGCAGGACCAGGGGGACCAGGGGGACCAAGGGGACCAGGAGGACCAGGGGGACCAAGGGGACCAGGAGGACCAGGGGGACCAGGGGGACCAGGGGGGGGAACAGGGGGACCAGGAGGACCAAGGGGACCAGGAGGACCAGGGGGGGGACCAGGGGGACCAGGAGGACCAAGGGGACCAGGAGGACCAGGGGGACCAGGGGGACCAAGGGGACCAGGAGGACCAGGGGCACCAGGAGGACCAGGGGGACCAGGGGGACCAAGGGGACCAGGAGGACCAGGGGGACCAGGAGGAAAAGGAGGACCAAGGGGACCAGGAGGACCAGGGGGACCAGGAGGACCAGGGGGACCAGGGGGACCAAGGGGACCAGGGGGACCAAGGGGACCAGGAGGACCAGGGGCACCAGGAGGACCAGGGGGACCAGGGGGACCAAGGGGACC
>NC_140274.1:1489508-1569508 GCF_964030765.1 Micromesistius poutassou | reverse complement strand
GTGGGATTTCCTTTAGCAAAGATCTTGAAAGAAATAAAAATGTTCAAGTCTCAATGTATGTGACCTTATGTTTATGACTTTAGTCTCAAGTAATGTTACTACTTTGTGTATAGGCCTTTCAAGGTGAAATGATCTGGTAAGTGTCTTTCCTTTCTCAAGTGTAGTGCTACTGACAAGTACCTTCAGCTTTCGCACCTTTCCATCTGCGCTAGCGTGAGCTTCTACCACCCTGGCAAGTTTCCATTCATTTCTCGGTGAGCTGTCGTCCCGTAGAATAACAATGTCATCTACCTTTGAGTTTCGTGATGTTTTTTGCCACTTCTGCCTTTGTTGCAGGTTCAGTAAGTATTCTCGCTTCCATCTTCGCCAGAATTCGTTGGCCAGGAACTGCACTTTTTTCCACCTTTTATTGAGATACAGGTCTTCTTTGCAGAACTCTCCAGGCGGGGGAAGAATAACCAAAGATTTCATCGTAAGTATATGGTTGGGAGTAAGCGGTTCTGGACCGGTAGGATCATACAGATGCTCAACACTTAACGGCCTGCTGTTGATTATAGCCATTGTTTCACAAAGAAACGTGCTCAGAGATGTAGTGTCAAGTCTACTTGTAGACTTGTCGAGAATGGCAGTCAGGATGCTTCGAACTGTACGGATTTGGCGCTCCCAGACCCCACCCATATGGCTTGCTGATGGAACATTCATCACAAATTCACAACCAAATGTTTGTTGTTGTTCTTGATCCATTCCTTTGAGCAACACACAAAATGTTCTTCTAGCACCCACAAAATTTGTTCCCTGATCACACCTTAATTGGCGTACAGGTCCTCTGATGGCTATAAAGGTTTGAAGTGCATTCAGGAAGGCGTCTGTGGTTAAATCATTAAGTGTTTCGATGTGTACTGCTCTTGAGCATAAGCAGGTGAACAACAGTCCATATCGTTTCATTTCCTTTCTTCCTTCCTTAACACTGAAGGGGCCAAAACAATCGATGCCACAGTACATAAAGGGAGGGGATGTCTCAGTCCGCTTTTCCGGTAAGTCTGCCATTTGTTGAACTTCTGTACCTCTTCTGTACCTTCTACATTTTACGCACTTGAAGATGTGAGATGAGACTACATTTCCACATCCTAAAATCCATACTCCTTTGGCACGCAACTTGTTCGTAGTTACGCCTCTTCCTTGGTGCTGTACACGCTCATGATGGTGTTTGACTATTAGAGCTGAAATGTGAGACTTCTTCGGCAGTATGGTGGGATGTTTTACGTCATAGTGCAAGCCTGATCTGGTTAGCCTTCCTCCCACCCTGAGGACATTGTTTTTATCCAAAAAGGCATTCAAACGGTGCAACTTGTTGTGCTTGTTCAGGGTGTTGGTTTTTTGTTGCTGAATTCTCTGGATGTCTTCAGCAAAAGCTTCTTCTTGCACCAGCTTGATAATAAAGATTTCAGCTTCTCTTCTATCTTCAAGGCTAGTCGCTTTGCTCGTTCTTGGTTGAATTTTTTTGTATTCTCTGATGAATCGCTTGAGCCTGGCTACGGCTCTCACTGCTCTGGACCAGTCGGAAAACTTACTGAGGTGGTTCACAACTGAATTGAGTTCACTTGTCTTGACTCTGTGAACATGGGCTTTACGAAGCTCAGGGTCAGTTGTTTCAACTTCTCCCACTATTTCTTCTTTGCGTGGAAGATCCTTCTGCCAGAGAAAGTTTCAGCCAGTTAGACCTTTTAAGCTGGGCTGCATTTAGGCCTCTTGAGGCATAGTCTGCCGGATTTTCTTCAGAGCTGACGTGTCGCCACTGCTCAGGGTTTGTACTAGACTTTATTCTTGTAATCCGGTTCGCAACAAACGTGTGGAACCTCTTGCCGTCGTTGTTCAGGTAGCCAAGAACCACCTTTGAGTCAGTCCAGTAAAACTCTGGACTGAGTTTTATGACAACTCCAGTCTTGGGATTGTTGTGAGTTTGGTGGGTGCTACTCTTGTTTTCCCCATGACAAGAGATCACCTGATCTGTCCAGATTTACTTATAGCTCGAAGATAGGAACATGCACCATAACCACTAAAACTTGCATCTGAGAAGTTGTGAATCTGGTATTGCAGAACCTCCCCAAAGCTTGATGGAAGGTAGCTTCTTGGGATCTTCAGAGCTGCTAGGTGAGGTAGGTCTTGAAGCCATGACTCCCATTGTGGAAGAATGTGCTCAGGAAGTTCTTCGTCCCAGCCTACTTTATCGCTGCATAAAGCTTGAAGTATCTGTTTGCCAACTAGTACGAATGGGGGCCACAAACCCTAGTGGATCGTAGACACAGGCGACGGTAGAGAGAACCCCTCTTCTTGTCAGTGGATTCTCTTTAACTTCCACTCTGAATTGGAATTAATCTGCTTCGATGCACAACTGGACTCCAAGTGCGTGCTCAAGCTGAAGTTCTCCTAGGGCCATGTCTGGATCCTTGGTTTGGGCACGTTCTTGAGGTGGTATGGCGTTGGTCACCTCTTTGTCATTGGATATAAATTTGTGCAGCCGAAGGTTTCCTGATCTGCACAAGGCTCTTGATTCTTCTACCAAATGTATGGCTTCGGCAGGTGACTTGACGCTTGTTAAGCCATCATCAACGTAGAAGCTTCTCAGAATGAACTTGATAGACTCTTCGCTGAACCTTCCATGACCCTGCAATGCCAACTGCTTTAATCCAAAGTTGGGAAGAAGCTGCCCCAAACAGGTGCACCTTCATCCTGTACACAGAGGGTTTGGAGTCCAGATCGCCATTGTCCCACCAGAGGGAGGGTCTTGATGCTCCTTTGCAACATGGAATTGGTGGAACATCCGTTCCACGTCGCACATGATGGCTATTGGACCCTTTCTGAATCTACACAGCACTCCAACCAATGTGTTGGTCAGGTCTGGTCCAGTCAAGAGATGATCATTTAGAGAGGTTTCTTGAAAACGAGCCGAGCAATCGAAAACCACGCAAATCTTCCCCGGTTTGTGAGGATGGTAGACCCTGTGGTGCTGAATGTACCATGTTGGTTGGTTATCAAGCTCAGGCTGTGGTACTTTCTCAGCATCTCCTCTTTTTATTGTGTCATTCATGAAATGGACATAATCCTTGTAGTACTGCTCATTTTTTCTCAAACGTCTCTCTAATGACGAGATCCTATGAACTGCACATTGCTTATTGTCTGGGAGATTTGGTTTGTCCATCTTAAAAGGAAGTGGGAGTTTGTATTGTCCGTTTTCCTTCTGCCTTATCCCATTTTTCACAATAGACAAGAAGAGAAGGTCTTCCTGAGAAACTGGGTTATCGTCTGCAGTGTGATCCGTGAAATCAGATTTGAGAGCCCTGATTATATCTGTCGGAGTGATCTCTTTGATTTGAGTTATGCATACAAAGTGTACTTCCCCTTTGAGCTCAACTGATGGCTGCATAGGAGGTGTTACTTGTCGCACTATGATTCTTTGACTGGTTCCTATTGCATCAACAAAGTCACTTGCTGGGTTTGAACAGCCGACGATGCTCCAGCCTAGATCGGTTCGCTGAGCATATGGGTGACTTTCTTCACCAGACAGGATCTCTCTCTGCAAAAGCGCTTGTTGGCAGTTATAGCCAATCAGTAGGCCTACTTCACAGTCTAATAGTGGTGGAATTTTGTCTGCCAGTTTTTCCAGATGAGGCCATTTTAGAGCTGTTTCAGAAGTTGGAATGTGTGCCTTGTCTGCTGTAATGAACTCTTGTGTAAAGAGTGGTGGCAATAGAATCCTTTTCTTAAGGTTGTATCCTCTCACTTGAAGGTTTCTTAGTTTCTGACAGTTTATAACCATTGACCTTGAAGACATTGTGGATAGCCGCAGACTAACATTCTCTTTGCTTGTGTCGAGGTCTTGGGCCACTTCATCAAGGATAAAGGTTGTATCACTCTGCGTGTCCAAGAGTGAGTAGACGAGCACTTCTTTGTCTGGCTGTTCAGTGGATTAAACCCAGACTGGTACAATCAAGGACTTTTGTGTGTTTGGTCCCTCTTGCATGACTCTGTTAGTGGTTGCTGTTGCAGTTATTTCTCCTTTGGGTGATATTTCCTTTGATATGTCTCAGGGGTGTCGACCTTAGACGTTCCCTGAACTGGTCGTCGTGCAGACATGTGGGGTGTCTCTTCTGACACTTTTCACATGTGCTTCTGTTATCACAACTTCTTGAGTGATGACCAGTCTTCAAGCATCCAAAACAAAGCTTTTCTGCCTGCACAAACTTGACACGATCTTGAACTGTTTTTTCTGCAAACTTTCTGCACTTAGCGACGACATGTCCTACTCTTTTGCAGAAAATGCATGATGGGATGTTGTTCTGCGTTGTATTGGTAGACAACGTCTTTGCTTGAACAGTATGGCTTCGTGGATACTTTGGTTTGTCACTTTCCACACCTTTGAGTGCTTGTACTGAGGAGATGGGATCACAAGCAAGGTCTGCTTCTTTCGACAGGAAATTTACAAACTCTTTAAATGGTGGGTACTCAGAGTATGCTTGTCTTGCTTCCATTGCTTTGCGGTTCCAACTGGATACCAACCAATCTGGCAAATTCAGCAGAATCTTTTGGTTCTCATTGCAGTCGAGAACTTCCAAGGTCTTGATTGGGCATAGCGGCCTCACTGCTTCAGAGGAAATCTGCAAAGTCTCTCATGAGTTCATGAGCATCCCTGGAATAAATTTTTGGCCAGTCATGCAGCTTGTGTCTGAAGGCCTTTCCAATTATGAATGGGTCTCCAAAACGTTTTTCCAACAGCTGCCAGGCTGACCCATATGCTGCTTCTGTGCCTAGTAGGAAAAATCCTTTGACGGCTGTTTTTGCAGTGCCACCTAGGTACTGTCTTAGGTAATACAGTTTTTCTTTCTGAGGAATGTTTTTTCTGTCGATCAACGTTTCAAATGACATTTGCCAATCTTTGTATTTCAGAGGGTCTCCTGTGAATACTGCTGGCTCTGGTGTTGGAAGCCAGTTGGCACTTATAGCTTCTGCGAGTACATTTATCAAGTCAGAGCTGTTCTGCACGTGAGGCATAAGCATTGAAGTTGGTGAAGCTTGATTTTGACTTGGAACTGTTGGAGATTGTAGGGTGAACGGAAAACTTGAGACATTGAGGGCTTGAGTTGGGACTGGAAGAGGTTGAGGAATGAATGAGGGGCTTGAGGTGTGGGGGGCTTGAATCGGGATTGGAAGAGGTTGAGGGATGAATGAGGGGCTTGAGGTGTGGGGGGCTTGAATTGGGATTGGAAGAGGTTGAGGGATGAATGAGGGGCTTGAGGTGTGGGGGGCTTGAATTGGGATTGGAAGAGGTTGAGGGATGAATGAGGGGCTTGAGGTGTGGGGGGCTTGAATTGGGATTGGAAGAGGTTGAGGGATGAATGAGGGGCTGGAGGTATGGAAGGCTTGTGTTGTGTTAGGTTTAACTTCATACAGTAAGTCAACTGCTTCAACATTTTCTTCAGCCTGATCATAGACCTTTACTCTAGCCTTTGCAGCATTCAACTTTTTCATTTTTTCTAGACGGTTTAGCTTTCTGCGCCTGTCTTCCATAGTCTGCTGTCTAGCTAGGTTTTCAGCTTCAAATATTGCTTGTCGTTGTTTATCTTCGGCCTCTAGCCTTTGCAGCTCAGTCTCTTCCCATTCTTGTTCTTCCAATACTGCCAGTATTTCTTGGGATGCAGCAGCTTCAGCTGCAGCCTCATTTCTTCTGACTGCGATGGAGCTAGAGGTAGCAGAACCACATTTTGATCGATAAGACATTGGCTTTGACATTGAACCTGTTGAGTCTAGGGTGGATCCGACATCAGGCCAAGGTTCTTCCTCGTCGTCTGTTGTAAGCCCTTTAAGTTGTCTATCTGCCCTTTGTGTAATGAATCCTGAAAGTTCTACACACTTATCAACTCTGCACCGCAGGTCTTGTTCAGGAGTTTGTATTCTTCGTAACTCTTCATAAATGACCTTTACTTCAGAGCAGGTGTTTTGAATGTTCTCAATGAGCTGATTCAACTCGTCCTTTGATGCTTCATCAGTCAATATTTCCTTTGCTAATCTTGCGTGATACCTCCACTTCTCATAGGTGATTCTGTATCGACGTTTTACACTCTTCAGCCTTTCTTCTTGAAGTTCTTTTCCCCTTTCTGTGAGGGTTCGGCGTCTTTCACTTCTACGTAACTCTTCTACGTGGTCTGCATATTCATCGTCTGTAGCTTCGGGAACAGGTGCCTTAGGATCTTTAATGCAGGTTTCAGTGCTTGCCTCAGACCTTTTGAGGTGACTTGAATGGCTTGGACATGTGTTGAATATTAGCTTTAATGTGAGTAGCCAAAAAGTGAATAATTATGAATTTCTTGACAAATGTGTGAAGGCTATTTTTTTTTTAATATAGACTTGAATATCACACCAAGAAAACCTTTTAAACACTCAAATTATCTTATCTCAAGTTAACTTTGATTTTCAAAACAAAGTAAGCAAGTTGAAATTACTTATCACAAATTATCCACAATAAACCTTAGTTGCAAAATGAATCAGCTTAGAAATACTTTTAACAACTTAATCCTTGAATGAGATTATTATTATTTTTTTAAAATAGGTACTCTTTAAACTTTGTCATGTGTAACAACAATTAACACCAGTAAATATGCATCCATAAAACATGTAGGCTAAGCACAGTATAATACAGGGTTAATAGATCTGAGTTCTTTGTTGCAACTATTTTACCACTTTTATTATTTTATTATTTTATTTTTACCACTTAAACTTGAAGGAAGTGGAGGAGGCACTTATTGCCTTGATTTGAAAGGTTGCGCTTCTAACACCGTCTAATCACCGCTGCATGCAGTCGCTATGCCGACAGTGCGTCATGGGCTTTCCTTATCTGATCGCTGGCTCATTGCGTCGGTACGCGCTCTTCTCGTCTCTCCTACCTGTGAGGAGCAGTCCGAGTTTTCACTGTAGCTCTCGTCACAACACAGACACAGGTTGGCTTCTTTGAAACGGGCGTTCTTTAATGGCACGTTGCTTTACTCCTTTACGTCTTTACGCCGTGAAAACTATCACAAATAAACACAATACAAAAACGCCACATCAGCAAATGATACACTAGTATTTACATAAGCACAAAATAAAACAGAAATATGACACTAATTGGCACGTGAAAATGACATGCATAATACAGGAAATAAAGTGCATTAAAATGGTGAAATAAAATACCTGGCTGGCCGCTTGTTGTGAAAAGAGGTTTAAGTTCTTTACTGTGCTTGTATCTTGGCCGTCTGCTCTAACTTCAGAGGTAAACTTATGGTATCGCTGCACTTAACGAGCGCCATTCATACACACTTGGTCATGCTTTTTTACATCAATTCAACCAACACTAATGACGTAGGGAAACTAGGAACAAAACGTTAGCTCCGTGCGCTTGCAGCACATTAACACATCGGTTCAGTTACATTATATTAACATTTTAACCTTTTAACCCAACATGAAATATTATCTATTTATTTATTACATGAAATTGAAGTGTTGATTATTAAGTGTGTATAATTAAAGAAAACTTATTTATGCTACGGCACTTACACACACACACACAAGATGTTGATGTAGTTAGTGTGAAACAAGTTCAACCGCTTCATTTGTTCCCAAGTCGAATTCCAACCATTGAGTTTGTTTTGGTTTGTTAACCTCTGGAGAACTGGACCCTGAACTAAAGTCATTGTGCTTCACTCACTCTGAATGTTTGTTTGTCGTTGCTGAAGAGCTTAGAGCCAGGTCCGTCTGTTGACTGACGACCAATCAGAGGTCCACCAGAGAACATGAGCTCCTTGTCTCCATGTGGTCCACGTGTGCTCAGACGTCTCCTCTCTCCTCTCAGGTGAACGGGCGTCTGACGCTGGGGGAGAACATTGCGGACATGGGTGGCCTGAAGCTGTCCTATTACGTGAGTCAGACCAGCTGGTCATTGATACCGGAAACAATATTCACCCAGTCGCTGTTCATCACTCTGCTGGGTCCACCTCAATGTCTCTGGCTCTCCTCAATCAACAAGCATGTTTCCTCCTCTCTCTCTCTCTCTCTCTCTCTCTCTCTCTCTCTCTCTCTCTCTCTCTCTCTCTCTCTCTCTCTCTCTCTCTCTCTCTCTCTCTCTCTCTCTCTCTCTCTCTCTCTCTCTCTCTCTCCAGGCCTATCAGAAGTGGGTGAGGGAGCATGGCCCAGAGCGGCCCCTCCCTGGGCTCAAGTACACCCACGAGCAGCTGCTGTTCATCGCCTTCGCCCAGGTACCACAACAACACAACACAACACAACACAACACAACACAACACAACACAGGGATGGAAGTTTAAACCCGCCACACACCATATGCGGGTCGATTTGTATGCATAGGTCTGATCGAATTAGCATATCTAGGGGTGTACTGCAGTATAAACGGTATAGAGAGTACACCGGTGTGTGCACTACAATATGGATTTAGACGTTACCGTGTGACCGGTGTGACCGGTAGGCTAGGTTCTAGGTTCTCCGTCGTCTCTGGTCCTTCCACATCAATCTGAAGTCGCGGTTCACTCTGGACTTCAGAGAGTCAAAGCCTAAGTTCCTTTCCCCCCAAGTCCTTCTTCACCATGGCTGAGATAACCGCCACTACGAGTCTTTACTTGTTGTGGAAGTACCAGAGACGTTTCGAGACGATTCATAATATCATCCGGAGGCGCACACAGCTTTTGGCCTTGATATTATATATTATATTATATAGATACTTATATATTATATTATATTATATTATATTATATTATATTATATTATATTATTTAGATATAGAGCTCTGGGAGTCTGCAAACGGCAACAATGACCTTCTCCTCCTGCTGCATTCACTCTGGACTGCAGGGAGTGAACGCTGATACCTGATACCCTGGCTGATACCCCTTCAGAAGCATTTATATAGAAATTAGAAGATAAAATTAACACACTGTGATATAATACCGTTACCATCTATGCCTCAAATCGTACCGTGATATACATTTTTGTCCATAGGGGGGTCTGTGTTCAATTATAAAATGTTTTGAAATAAACATGACTTAACATGGCAGATACCTGTGTATTGTTTATCATATGCAGTAAGAGTGTAACATTTGCAACTCAGTTCCTTGGTAGCACCTACTTACAGTAGAAATCACTTCTGATGGAAAAATAATGTGTATGGTAAAAAAGTTGGGTAAAAAAATGTTAATTTCCATCTCTGATGTGAGTGTGTGTGTGTGTGTGTGTGTGTGTGTGTGTGTGTGTGTGTGTGTGTGTGTGTGTGTGTGTGTGTGTGTGTGTCATATAATCAATCCATTTCTTCTGTTTATATTTTGTCAGAATTGGTGCATGAAGCGTAGGTCCCAGTCCATCTACCTGCAGCTTCTGACCGACAAACACGCCCCCGAGCACTACAGGTACTCCTCTTGTTACTCATGTCCAAATAAATACTACAGATGACAGAGCACGTCAATAATAGACGCAAACAGATGGAATAACTGGAAGGATGTGTGAGGGAGCAGCACAGAAGGTCCAACAGACCAGGGCCACAGAGAGCGTCTCCCATAGAGCCAGACCAGGGCCACAGAGAGCGTCTCCCATAGAGCCAGACCAGGGCCACAGAGAGCGTCTCCCATAGAGCCAGACCAGGGCCACAGAGAGCGTCTCCCATAGAGCCAGACCAGGGCCACAGAGAGCGTCTCCCATAGAGCCAGACCAGGGCCACAGAGAGCGTCTCCCATAGAGCCAGACCAGGGCCACAGAGAGCGTCTCCCATAGAGCCAGACCAGGGCCACAGAGAGCGTCTCCCATAGAGCCAGACCAGGGCCACAGAGAGCGTCTCCCATAGAGCCAGACCAGGGCCACAGAGAGCGTCTCCCATAGAGCCAGACCAGGGCCACAGAGAGCGTCTCCCATAGAGCCAGACCAGGGCCACAGAGAGCGTCTCCCATAGAGCCAGACCAGGGCCACAGAGAGCGTCTCCCATAGAGCCAGACCAGGGCCACAGAGAGCGTCTCCCATAGAGCCAGACCAGGGCCACAGAGAGCGTCTCCCATAGAGCCAGACCAGGGCCACAGAGAGCGTCTCCCATAGAGCCAGACCAGGGCCACAGAGAGCGTCTCCCATAGAGCCAGACCAGGGCCACAGAGAGCGTCTCCCATAGAGCCAGACCAGGGCCACAGAGAGCGTCTCCCATAGAGCCAGACCAGGGCCACAGAGAGCGTCTCCCATAGAGCCAGACCAGGGCCACAGAGAGCGTCTCCCATAGAGCCAGACCAGGGCCACAGAGAGCGTCTCCCATAGAGCCAGACCAGGGCCACAGAGAGCGTCTCCCATAGAGCCAGACCAGGGCCACAGAGAGCGTCTCCCATAGAGCCAGACCAGGGCCACAGAGAGCGTCTCCCATAGAGCCAGACCAGGGCCACAGAGAGCGTCTCCCATAGAGCCAGACCAGGGCCACAGAGAGCGTCTCCCATAGAGCCAGACCAGGGCCACAGAGAGCGTCTCCCATAGAGCCAGACCAGGGCCACAGAGAGCGTCTCCCATAGAGCCAGACCAGGGCCACAGAGAGCGTCTCCCATAGAGCCAGACCAGGGCCACAGAGAGCGTCTCCCATAGAGCCAGACCAGGGCCACAGAGAGCGTCTCCCATAGAGCCAGACCAGGGCCACAGAGAGCGTCTCCCATAGAGCCAGACCAGGGCCACAGAGAGCGTCTCCCATAGAGCCAGACCAGGGCCACAGAGAGCGTCTCCCATAGAGCCAGACCAGGGCCACAGAGAGCGTCTCCCATAGAGCCAGACCAGGGCCACAGAGAGCGTCTCCCATAGAGCCAGACCAGGGCCACAGAGAGCGTCTCCCATAGAGCCAGACCAGGGCCACAGAGAGCGTCTCCCATAGAGCCAGACCAGGGCCACAGAGAGCGTCTCCCATAGAGCCAGACCAGGGCCACAGAGAGCGTCTCCCATAGAGCCAGACCAGGGCCACAGAGAGCGTCTCCCATAGAGCCAGACCAGGGCCACAGAGAGCGTCTCCCATAGAGCCAGACCAGGGCCACAGAGAGCGTCTCCCATAGAGCCAGACCGGGGCCACAGAGAGCGTCTCCCATAGAGCCAGACCGGGGCCACAGAGAGCGTCTCCCATAGAGCCAGACCGGGGCCACAGAGAGCGTCTCCCATAGAGAGCCACTGCAGTGGGACAGGGCCGGCTCCACACATTTTGTGGCCTTGGCGAGATTAGGAAATGGGGCCGGCACCCCAGGGGCCCAGGGGCCCAGGGGCCCAGGTATTACAAGGATATCAAACAATTTGGGGCCCACAACTTTTTTTCGGGCCGATTTGGGGTCACCACCACACGTCACCAGTACCACCTCATCACCACCCACTGTTTTGATGTTTTCACAATTTGATGAAGCTTTGGGCCACATAGAAGCAAAATGTGCAAAAAATGAAACATAGAAGACTAGCATGTAGAACTAAATTCGAAATATAAGTAAGATATATAAAGTATTAATGTACAAATAAACTTGAAATTATTGGACTAAGAACTACATTTAATTAGTGTTACAGGTAACTGTTACATTCAACAATAATAATAGTAACTAGAAAATGTAATCCCACGCATAAGGGATTACTGTGCATAGAAATGCCTGTGATCTTTATGATCTTTTTGCATGTCGCTTTGGATAACGGCATCTGCTAAGAACCATAACCATTTTTGAGTTAAATTCAGCTGAGGGTTGTAGAGCCAATGCAAAGATTGATAGTTGAGTGTGGATGAGTTGAGTTATGGTTGGACAGAAATCAGACACTGAACATAGAAACCATCAACTTCAGTCTCTTGTCTTCTCTTAATTGCACAACCTTTGAACAATTATCTGTTTTCTGTGGGTAAGATTAGGAGGTAGGTAGATATGCTTCTTAAAATGTAAATCACAGTCAATATTAGAAAATGCATTTCCTGCAGAAAATGCGGTGAGTGCTGTAGTACAAAGTGAGGTTGAAAATATGTTTTAATAAAGACACATAGATTAAGACGTAAAGAAACATTAAATGGCTTAAATCAAGCGAAGGGATTTGAACAGAGTTCAAAAGTCGAAATGGAGTAAACAATGTAAACATGCACACCATTTAAAAATAATTAGATGGTTGGAAACAAATAAAGTGACAGCTGAATGAAAAGTGCAAAGCATTGCTAAAAATGCAGAAATGTAAAATTAATTGAACTGAAGAATCTGAAAGGTCAAATGTATTGCAGTGCACTGCTGAAAAACCTGGAAGCTGAAATCAAAAACTGACTGACGCTGAATTGCATTACCTGAAGAAGCAAAGTGCTGAAATCAGTGGCGATTTCTCTAAGACTGCAAGGGAAGCTCAGCTTCCCCTAAAATTAAAAAAATTAAATGGTCAAATATATATTGTTGTGTTAACATTTCATTGACCAAAAATGCATTAGAACACGTCCATCTCGAAGACGAGTTTGTTCAGAATCAGCTGCTTATCGCAGGTCGACTGACTCGATTTCCTTCTCATACTCTCCCGTAGCGTCACAGTGCATTTGCCGGTTGAAGCTCAGCGTCCATCCACTTCAATGGGGCTGCATAGAACAGCTTTTTTTAGTGCGTCGAAAGTCGACGGTCATTGGATAATGCTACGATTATGTCCCTCCCACGGAAGCTCAGCGTCTCTGGGGGTGAATGGGGGAGTGGGCTGGCCTGGACGCTGGGATTCTGCGTGATGATTGGAGGGTTTGCGAAAGACTGAGTTGCCATTTGATTGACAGTGATTTTGAACTATAAAACGTCGCCGGAGCTCTCTTCAGTCCTCAGTCCCATCGTGGATTTTGCAAGCGAGTCAAAAGACAAACTGCAACCTATTTCTTGATATTTGCTTGGCGAAATTGCTAGACAATTTTCGTCTTACATTTCATACACTTATACACACAATTCCTTGCTTCAGTTTAACATAATCCCCACATTTCCTTGTTCAAGTTTAATATTGTTTTGGTAGTTAGCCATCACTTTGATTCAGGGAGCCTGAGGTCTGAACTTCAAGTCCTGTATTCAGATCAGGACTTGCAGGGTGACAGGGGAAAGCTGTGTGATTTCTTGGTGTTCCTTAAAGACATGGAGTTGGACAGTGCAATGCCTCAGCTTTACAAACTATTCTCATTAGTGGCAACAATTAGAGCTACGTACATCTGCAGGTGTAGAAAGGAGCTTCTCCTGTTTAAAGCGGCTCAAGTCCTACACCCGTAACACAATGGGCCAAGGCCGTTTAAGCAGACTAGCTCTGCTGGCCATTGAGACGACACTGGTCAAGTCACTAGAAAAGACAGCTAGTTGGTATGACAGAGCATTTCCTTGAAACAGAACAGAGAGGATAATTTACATATACATAAATTGACAATTTATATGATGTAGGCCGAAAATTAGCTTCCCCTCTTTGAAAGATGAGCAGCCGCCACTGGCTGTAATACATTGTTGCAAAAGCTGGAAGCTAAAGTGTAATACTGTCAAAGTTGGAAGATAGTAGTAGTAGTGGTACTAGCTGTAGTAGTGGTAGTAGTAGTAGTAGTAGTAGCTGCACAAACGATAAGCCATATGAAAGGTATGGTATTGATTGATGTTTGTAGAAAGAATTATAATAATCCGGCCAGTTCTTTTTAAAACCAGCCGAAATTGAATGTACTCGCCTAATGCTCATTTTTCCAGCCTAACGTGATTAAAAGTAGTCAAATTGGGCAGGAAAAATCACCCAATCTGGCAACGCTGCCTGAACGTAGTAAAGAGTAGTCAAATTGAGCGCAAAAACTGCCCAATCTGGCAACACTGCCTGCACGTCCTTGCGCTCCTCCCTCAGCGTGAATCAATGAGACCAACTGAAAACAAACCGATATGGAACTTAAACTGTGATTATGAAAAAAAGTATAAAGGGAATCGAAATTCTGTTTAAAAAAAAAAAGTTACGAAGTCTGAAGTAGGAAGTGTCAGAGAATGGGACGGTTCCGCCGTCCTCCCAGTGACTTCCATTGTAAAAATAGTATTTTAAAAGTAGAATATCTCAAAAAGTAAAGTAAAATAAAAGTATAAAGTTTACAAATATGAAAAGTCATTGCCAAGGGATATCCAGATTGTGCATTCCTATGCACAATAATAATAATAGAGAGAGAACACACAGATCATGTGTAATAATCAGTTCAGTTCTGTTATGAATGGATGTTTCAATCATAGAGTAGAAGATAGAACATGTTGAGGTGGCAGGACGACCTTTGACCCCTGACCTCTCTCTCTCTCTCTCAGAGTCATCGGCAGCGTCTCCCAGTTCGACGAGTTCTCCCGCGTGTTCCACTGCCCCAAAGGATCCCCCATGCACCCTGCGGAGAAGTGCTCTGTGTGGTGACCCCCACCACCTCCACCACCACCACCACCACCACCACCACCACCACCTCCATCACCACACCACCATCACCCCCCCCCACCACCACCACCACCTCCTCCTCCACCACTACACCACCACCACCACCTCCTACACCACCTCACCACCACCACCACCTCCACCACTACCACCACCACCACCACCACCCCCACACCACCACCACCACACCACCACCACCACCCCCACACCACCACCACCACCTCCACCACTACCACCACCACCACCACCACCCCCACACCACCACCACCACCACCACACCACCACCACCACCCCCACACCACCACCACCTCCTCCACCACTACCACCACCACACCACCACCACCTCCCCCACACCACCACACCACCACCACCACCATCTCCACCACCTCCACCACCACCCCCCCACCTCCACACCACCACCACATCACCACCACCTCCATCACCACCACCACCTCCACCACCACCACCACCACCGCCCCCACACCACCACCACCACCACCACCACACCACCACCCCCACACCACCACCACCACCTCCTTCACCACCCCCCCGCCGCGTGGCCGGGGGTGGGAGGTGTGTTCTAGACACGTGTGTCCATGGTTACAGTAACCAACGACTGGGTAAACGTGACTCTGTGTTATTGTGTGTCTGCTATACATGTCATTTGATCACATATATTTATAGATTTACATTTATTTTGAAATCATCTATTTTTGTATTTTAAGAATCCAATATGAATATTTATCGGTTGTTGTTATTCTTACGGAGGTTTGTAGAAGTGTAACGTCACTTCCTGTGGGCTCCACCGGCAGCAGGAAGTGGCCCACCTCCACGTCCACCATCATAGTTTCACATCGGAGATGTGATCGGAACGGGAGATGTGATCTCCGGCGTTGATATCGTCGTGACATTAGGTGGCCTTTGATGACTGTGATTTCTAAAAGGATTGAGGTGATAGCAAACGTAATGAGCACCTCCTGCACGCCTTGTTTGTGTATCTGTACCTCTTCTATTTTGTAATAAGTGGTTGTTTATTGCCACAGTGACATGTTGTGTCTGGGGAGGGATTGAGGAGAAGTATTTGCCACAAGCTTGCCATGCGTTAGTAAAATTGACCTTCATCTGCATTCTTCACAGGCATCTGTTTGGGATCGTGTTTTTTTAAGAGTGTACTTAGTGTAAACTATTTTTTTTCTCAGGATTTACATTGAAGCATGAAAATAAAATGGAGGGATAGCATCAACGTGGCTGTCTCTAGCTCCATTCATTTGTTTTGACACTATGGATAGATAGTGGATTAATGGTCCAGCAGTCAGCCAGGACTCTGGCTCCACAGTACCCTCTAGTGGTTCAACCACGGTTCCTTTCCTACGTTCTCCCCTCAAACGTGTTCATGGACGAGTCGGCCCGACTGGATATGGTCTTGACTTGGCAGCACATTTTATTGCCGATCAACAGCCAATCCTGTGGTATCATTGCGCTTCATGTTTCCTTAAGAAAGCTTCTGGGGGAAGAATGTCAGGAGTGTGACATTATGTAATGGGGCCCATTCCACCAAACCACCACCTCCACCCGCCACGGTTCAGACATATATAACACAACCGAGTGGAAAACAAAAACATTTGTACACAGTAAAAAGAACAATAACATGTTTACTTTTGTATGAAAGATCTACTGTAGTTGCAATCCAATGGTTGAGTTCTGTGCCCCCTACCCCCCCCCCTCCAGCCAAACGACCAAAGTTTGTACAAAAATATTATAATAACAAGTGTTCAGCACGCAACCAGTTCATCAATCCCAGTCCAACCCTGACTCCAAGACAACACCGTCGTGGTCCAGCTGCTGCGTATACTCCACCCCGTTCCTCTCTGTCGTGTTCCTCTGTGTCTTTTAATAAAAAGATTGCTGTGTTCCTATCTATCTCTGTTTTATTTTACTGGGCTTTAGATTATGAGCCTGAATGTGATTGTGTGTGTGTGTGTGTGTGTGTGTGTGCGTGTGTGTGTGTGTGTGTGTGTGTGTGTGTGTGTGTATGTGTGTGTGTGTGTGTGTGTCCATCTCTCTGCTGAACATGAAACCACAGACAAAGGTTTGTACATTAGAGTATCTATGAAGGTAGAGTACCTAGGAATGGATGTCCCAATGTTCATTCCAAGCATTCCCCTCCTTCACCAGATGTGTTAGGTACCGCAGAGCCTTCTGTAGTCCTACACAACCAGCTCTGCTCTCCCTGACTCCAACTAACTAACAACTAACTCGGCAAGACTGGTCCTTGAACGAGACTTTGTTGGACACAATAACAAACACAAGATCAGTTGTGGGCTAGTATTGGATCACTCACAGTACAGGTGTAAAGAGAGAGCATAATGCTTTAGGGACCAGCTGATGCAACTGGCTGTTTGAATGCTTTCTACTTTGCATTAGGTGGGTCTGAGGGAGTTAAAAGCCCTTTGTTTACTTGACCATGAGTGCACATTATAACATGGTGTGTAATGACATGCCCGGCTGAATTACATGTAATTGAACTTGAAAGCAAGTTGGCGCTGTTTCTTTTTCCTTCATATATTCCCGCGGCCCTGCCTTACCAGCCTTGCATCATTGTTGCTGAACGCGTCACCACGCGGCTCACTGGCCCAGGAGGAGAGCCACTGACCGGCCCGCTGCCCTCTTCCACCAGGTTCCTCCTCCTCCCCAACAGTCTGGAACAATTCAACCAGAAATCACAATTATGTAAATCAGGCATACATTCAAAATACATTTGTCTAGCTGACGTCAGTTCACTAATATCAATTATACATTCCTAGCACACTGCCGTCTAGCCAAACAACTCCTGGCCCATGCATTATACCGGGAACATCAATAGCCACCACTCTGCCAATTGAACGTCCACCCCCCTCCACACACACACACACACACACACACACACACACACACACACCGAACACACACACACACACACCGAACACACACGCAGACTCAAACCCAATGCACACAAGCTATGACAAAGAGCTCACAAGGAGAAAGCATTAAGCCGCGCTTTGGGAGAAGCTCTTTGAAAAAGGCTCCTCTTGGGCTTCAGTGTTTGATGAGATAATGGTTGGCTCTTGGAGTCCCTGCGTCTGCATGGTAATCTCTTTGGTCTGAACAAGGTATCCCGTGTTTCCTGGAGTTTTTCAACTACTTTCGCACAAAGAACAGGGGCGGTGAGGGCGTAGGCCCTGTTGCTCTGATGTCTGTTCCTCCAGCAGTCGGCTGTGTGCTGCCACTACGCTACAACCTGATAGGAGCCAACTCACGCTACACAGATTGGAGATTACATCCCTGTCCATAATGCTGAACTATATTCACACCAACAGAGCGTCTGTTTCTCTTCCACTGCTTCACAGGTTGGGGAAGATCTCTGCAGTGGACCAAGTATACAGCTGGTCACAGGTCCTCATTTCATATATTTAACGTCATCATCTCCTCAGGTGTATATTATTATGTCTACCAACTGAATAAAAGCTATAGTGAATAGAGCTGCGTGCGGATCCATAGGGACGGTAATAATGGCAGCCCGCTCAGGAATATAATGCGGTCACATGCGCCCTCTGGTGGCCATGCATGCTGTTCCAGTGTTGAACAGGAAAAATGTTAAGACATACAATCTCCTCTCTTGCATCCAATATTTTAATCGACATGGTTTTAGAATGCCCTCCATTTTTAACCATATAATAACATTAAATTAAGTTATTAAGTGTATGAGGTATCTAAGGAGCCTTTACCAAACGTATGTTATAAAATGTGTATTCATGTCAATTTGGTCTAATGCACGGCGCCCTGGAGGTGAGAAAAATAAGTTTGTTCACACAATAATATATAGACGGAGCAACAAACATACAGTGCAGGAGGAGACAGCAGTTGTTAAACCTTGTAGGTTGAGCAGAAAATACTTTTTAATGTACAGTTCATTAAAGTCATTAAATGAACCAAGGGGCTGTATTTAAAGCTACAAAAATAATACAAATAAAAACAAAACTAATCAGACGGAAATCTAACGTTGCCACCTGGTGTGGGGGGCGATGCCGTCATGGTTTGCGTACCTGGCCTCCACACGAATCCCAACACCAAAACGCAGGGGGCCGTTTGTCTCTTTCTCACCCTGGGACCTATGGCGAGTGGATAGTGCCAGGATTACCAGGAGAAGGATAACATCGTGTGAAATGCACGTGTGGAGAAGATACGTACGCCGCCGCGGGGAGAGGATACGCACGCCGTCGCCAATATATATATATATTTATACAACAGTTAGTTCCGACCGGTCCCAACCGAGCAATTTGATTGGACAACGAGACATTCCATAGTGCTACAGTATAACAGCACTGGGACTTTTCACAGACATAATCACTCCGCTGTACGGGCGTTCTAATAACCGTTATTAGCTAACGTTACATCAGCTGTTAAATAGCCTGAATGTTTATGTACTGTATATGTGTTGCCTGGCAACAGCCTAGTCTCCCTTCAGTTGCGGAACTATTTTTGTTGGCGGAGCCGAATAAATGATTACTAAACAAACAAATCATAATCTCTTGTTTCTTATTACTGTTAACTAATAAAATGTGCTCGTAGCACTGTTGTATAAAAGCAATATCACACTCGAGGTCGTGCTGTTGTACTGTATATCAGCACGGTGTGATTATCTGCGGCACTCGGCCTGCGGCCTCGTGCCTACGACCGAATCACAGCCGTGCTGATATACAGTACAACAGCACTCCCTCTCGTGTGATATTGCTTAAATATATATATATATCTTTATTTTATTATTATTTTTTTAAATTAATTTTGGTCATGGTCCAGACAATGTTGTGGTTAAGGTAATTGACTGTCAAGCGAGAGACTGGGGTTCGATTCCCAGTGTAAATATATATTTTTCTTTTTTATTATAATTTTTTTTTTCTGGTATTAATATGTCCAAATACTTGTTGATGAATAAGTTGATGACATTTTATAAAAAACGTTAGTTTTTGTGTGTCAAAAAGACCAAAACTGTTTTAAGTTTTAGTTCAGGCGTTCTCACGGCGACGTAGGTTAGCAGGCGTCTTTGTGGCGACGAACTCGTTCAGATGTCCGTGAGTAGACGTACATTTTGTCTGAATGTCCGTATGTACGTCGCCGTGACACCGCCGCCGGTGGACGGAACTTCCATGCAGTCGCCGTGGCGTCGCTGCTGGTCTCTCGTCTGCAGTCCCGATCAGTCCCACACAAACCTCCACACGTTGTGACGGCGGCGTAGGGGTAGACTGCTCCTTCGCCTCTTCCTGGTTATCCTTAGGTTTGGCACTGTTCACTCGCCATACGGACCTGGTTTCAAACAAGGTTGTTTGCAGGCACCGGAAACGCCGACGTCTGTCTGGACGGTCTGCCCAAACGCACAAGACCAAAGCCGTTTCTCAATTCGCGTTCTCGTGCGTACTCGTGTACTTGCGTTCTCGGTAAACGTCATCAGTGGTAGCCCAAGCACTGTTCCAATTCCAAGTACGCGAGAACGCGAGTACTGTCGTAAAACCCGGAAGTGTTCTCGATGCGTTCTCGATGAGGCCATTCTACCGAGAACGCATCGGAGGTGACTCGTGTGGACTTGGGGCCGTTAAATATCCCAGAATGCATCATCGAGTCCGCTGCTGTTCCAATTGCGGGTGCGTACTCGCGTTCTCGGATGTCTGTACTTGAAAGTCCGGACTTCCCAAGTACGTACTTCCAAGTCCGCGACAACGTAGTCCGCGTACTTGGTATTGAGAAACGGCTCAAGACTGCGTTTTTACACAAAAATCGTTTCCGTGTGGACGGGCCTAAGGCAGCACTGCAGAAACGCCACAGACACACTTGTTAGCGCACACACTCGCCGTCATGCTTCACAGGAAGAGTGATGAAAGATAACCTACCTAACCTACCTAACCGAAGTTATAACCTTAAGTTACCCAGTTGACGTAACACTCGTATAGCCTAAGTACAATAAAACTGAAGGTAAGAAGCCCAAACTTTATAACACCTGTTCAATCTGAACAGGTGATCTGAACAGGTGATTTAACACCTGTTTAATCTGCATAAACGACATGAACGAAGGCCGCAATGTCGGCGAACGTGTGTGTGTGTGTGTGTGTGTGTGTGTGTGTGTGTGTGTGTGTACAAGCGTAGTTCACGTTAACTGTCTCTGCTTCCGGGTTGTGTAACCGTTTAGACATTTTTGAACGTTCACACCCCACACACCCTTGGACATACGCTTGTTTTCATAATTAGCGAATGTCATTCCGGGGTTTTATTTTATTATATTATTTTTTTATTTATATTATTATTTAACATTTTGTAAAAAAATTACAAATAAATAATTGAAATAGAGAGATGTATTCATAAAACATCCGGGGCTGTAGCCAGACGCCCTGGGCTGTGTTCCGATATCCACACTCACTATGCTTAGTTTGAGTACGTAGGGCGTTCCAATTCAGATCAGGCAAAAAAGAAGTGTACCTAAAGGACCCGAATGGTGTACTCAAAACAGTCAAACCGTGAAGTGTGGATCGATGTACACTTTTCATACTCAACGGCCGCCATCTTAGCTACGTAGCGGAAAAGGCGGCGCCGGGCTGAGACAACATCGGCACATTTTCCACATAGCCTGCATTAATGGAGTCATTTTGTAGCTTTTATAGCTTTTTACAGCTACTATGCGTAAAGAGTTCACCGTTCAAAGCGGGATGTTTATTGCGGGGGAGGAGCCACGGCGGCAGTCGCATCGTAATTTCCAGTTAGTGCACGACGGAGTATTAGATTTGGAACGACACTGACATCTGAAAATCAGCGCACTTAGTCAGTGTGGATAGTGTACTATGTGCAAGTGTACTCATGGAAGTATGGATATTGGAACACAGCACAGGTCTAATGACACCACTGAATTATGGTTTAATCTTTTGTACCAACATTTTACTGTTTAGTAATTGCCAATTCTTATAAATTCGGGTTATAATAAAAGGGATTACAATTCGGGATCTTACAAAGAATTTATCCTTTAGTTATTTTTTAACTACTGGGTATTATTACAGGGTAAGTACGACCTACTGACCAATAATCCGGACGTTCGGGTGGAATTTAGAGATCATTTATACAGTAGTTATTGTTATTACACGGCTCTTCTTAATGCTGTAGAATGCTCCATTCACTTGAATGGGCCTTCCCAACGTTCGGTAGTCCATTCTTTTTGCAGAATTGATCGTTGCTAAGCATAATTGACCGCTGGATTTTTTGCCTCTGATTCACGTCTTTCGTATCACTCCGCAAGTAGTCCAGTAACTTATAAAACCCAGTGTATTCGGTTGCTAAGCGACGTCAGCTGATCTGAAGCCTACCGGAAAAAAAATTACTTACTACTACTAGCCTACTACCAGACCACTATGGATGAGGCTGACTTGTCTTCTTCAGTGAACGGACAATTGATCAGCTGTTGTGACACATTTCAGTACATATAATAGCTAGGAATTAATATCCTCACATAGCCACAGGGAGCAGTACTGAGTACATATAATATAAGCTGTAACACTTGCACATAGCCTAGAATCTCCTGGGCAGCGCATCGATTAGATATTCAGCTTGGAGACACTCCGCGCGTGTAATTCCTCATAGACAATAGACCAAAACCTTTACCAAATAAAGTGAGTTAAAAGCGATCCTGTTTCGGCTGCCTTTTCTGAAAAGAACACAAGACTGTGTTCTAAAGAATGTTCAAGTTCAACATCTTTGGCTGACTATTCCTCTGCTGATCAACACTACGAATGGTAACAAATAAATAGTAAAAAGACACACTGTGGGAAGTCATTTTTTCTCGTTTTGGCAAGTAGCTGTGTAATAAGAGGGATGTCAGTGGCGTTCTATACATTATCCCTTACTTATTATTTACTGGGTACCTATTCTATTATTTTAGGGTAGCTATACATTAAGACCATCGATCAAACCAAGCAAAAATCTGGACGGTTCAGGGAAGATGGAGTGATGACTTCTGCATCATGAGGTTTTTTCAAAATGGCCGTACCGACACAAAGGCAAACTGCATGGGTCCTTTATCATTCACCTGTCGCTAAGTCACGCCCCCCGTCGTTACCATGATGAACTCTGACAAACAAACCAGACTGGATAACAAAAACATGGAAAAATGTCAGCAACAGTATATTAAAGCAGGTTATGGAGAAGTTTTGGGCGAAATCTTTTTTTATTTCCTCTAGAAGCAATCAAAAGGGACTACATTATGCTATGGAGGGGGTATATTCAAAAGTTTAAAATACAAACAGAAGGTGACAAGCATAAATTGGAGGCGAGATACAGATCAATGTGCAAAAGGGAAAAACCTCATCTGACATACATGGAGATCAGCCTGGCTCTGTCCCAGATTATAATGTTGGATGACAGTATTCACATAGTGAATACTGTCATACTGAGGGTAATGGTTCTAGTGTAAGAATGAGACAGAGATAGACTACGTTAACATCTGATGTGTTAATAATATAGCAGTTGGCTAATGATACTACACATACTCGGTCTTGCATCATTCCAGTCAGCTGCTGCCGTTGACTGGAATGCACTACAAAAACACATCAAACTGGTCAAATTAATTTCCATCCCGGCCTTTAAAGACACCATTTCACACCTTCTCACAGATTCCTACAACTGCTTCCATCTTACCATCTGACCTTCCTCTCAGTCTCTTGTCTCATCTGTACCACATACCCGCTGATATTGGCTCAGGCCTATGATTTTCATGATATTGTAATCAATCCTTGTTTTTTTTTATGTTTTCTTATGTTTTTATGTTTTCACAATTGTTATTTTGCCCAAGAAGCGTGTTTTTTTTGTCAGGCCATCAGTGTAAATAAGAACTTGTTCTTAATGATCTGCCTGGTTAAATAAAGGTTTAATAATAATAATTAAATGAGCATTTCTTTCTTCATTGGGGTTAAAACAGGGAACCTGGTTACTGTGCCCACGTTGTTGGCTTAGTACATTACGTCCAGCTGTTACAAACCGGAGAGACGTCCTGCACTGGTCTTCCCCAGATGTGGCACCGACCAAGAGGCAGGCAGATTCATATTGAGCCCATAACATCGGTTGTTGTTGCAAAGGTGAAAGCGAACAGAAAAAGAAAGCCAGTCGCTTGTTCCTATACTCCAAACAGGTAAGTTAGCCAACATTTATGACTATGTTGTGATGTTAGCGATGTCAGAGCCTTATCAAATAGACAACCTTTTTAGTGTGTTGTTTGTAGGAGAGAGACAGGTGTGAGACCAGAGATATACAACCTTTTAAAAAACAAACAGGGACACCAGTTAGTTGGTCAATTGGTCAGTTATATGGTCAATACAACGTCAACTGTACAGGGAAAGGAGTACCTGATTGGATGTGATTTAAGCTACCAAGTAGGTAAAAAACAGAAAGGGAACTTAAGTATGACAGAGATTTTCCAGAAAGCAGGGAAGCCATGTAGTAAACAAGATAATTGTATTTATATCAGCAAGATGTTACAGACAGCACATGAGCAATAGATAATACATGCATACATTAGTCAATTAATTAAAGTATGTGGGGCTGGAAATTGAACAACATGCTTACATTAAACCATATTTGGTTTATGTTGCCTAGTCGGACAGTGGGTACGCATCCTGACAGAATTTTTAATTTCTTTATTTTGGCTATTGCCCTTTCCACATGGACTCTGTGAGCTGCTATTTTTTTTGTTTGTATAACATCACTCGCTGAAAGTTGTTGGTTTGCCTGAGCAAAAGGGGGTATGTTCACGTCAAGGCCAATTTTTTGCAATTCACTCTCAATAAATCCACCATTCCACACTATCTCCCACACTTAGAAAGGAGTGTGCTCATTAACTCGAGAAAGTTGCTCCTCTTAACAATCTCCTTGTCAGACAAGGATCCAGTGAAAAGGATGTGAACATGATAGCACCATGTGGATCACATGCAATCAGTGCTTTCAAAGTATAGGTAGATTTATAAAACTTTTGAAAATATTTTGCTTTGCAGAACCAGTGAACTGGGCTTCTGGATTTATTTTCTGTGCAGTCAAGTATTGCCAGGCATTTTGGATATTCTTCTCTGTATTTGTCTGGCATTTGAGAAATGATGATGTCTCAGTGCGGCCATGTTTGGAGTTCCCCCAGCACGCCTACATGTAATCGACCCAGGAGTTCAGGTAGTTGGAATCTGAAAGCTAAATCTTTTAGGTCCAAATTTTGGCGCAACTTCATAAGAACCAGCAGCAGTTGTTGACATAACGGCATATCTGTAATGTATTGATCATTTATTTTATAAATTAATGGAATTTCAGTGTGTTGGGATATGTTTGTGCTTGGCACTTGAAACACAATACATAAATTGTTAAATTGCCAATAAGGAAATCTGGTGCAATATTTAAAGTAATCTGAAATGTCACTTTGTTGCAATACTTCTGGGGTTAGTCTGCTTGGTTTTGGAATCAGACTCTGTTTTAATAAACTGATTTCTGCATCCCTCTTAGCTAACATGGCCCTTAAGGTCCTCAGCTCTTCGTTGACTGTGGTTGACTCAGCCTCTGGAAGTCCTGCAGACAAGGATTCATTTATGGTTAATTTTGAGGATGAAAAATGCATAAGATACTGTTGTTTCTTTATTACAAATGTTTCTGTCTTAACATGGCTCTTTTTTTCTTCCCCTAGCTTCCACTGTTTAACCAGATGGAATCATCCCTGACCCTGCCCATACCCCGTTCATGCACTAACAACATACCCATGCCCCTTTCTCATATCCATACCCACATCTACACTACAACTACACTTCAACGCTGCTCAACTTAAGCCAGGAAAATGCAGGTTGAGACACAGACACAGGCTGCCTCTGATAAATGGCACAAGGAACGAGAGGGGAGATTAACAGCATCACATTTCAGGGAGATAGTAAAAAGGAGAAAGGTCACAGAGAGGTACATCCAAGGCCTATACTACCCCAAACCTTCACTTCAACAGCCACAGGTTATGGTACTGCCCATGAACTCAAAGCTAAGCAGCTCCACCAACATGTTTCCAGACCGTCATGCGCCTCCAGACGGCATTGTATGTGACAATGGTCAGACAGGGTTGATGACAGTTGTACAGGCAGCTGAGACCATCTTTAATGTGGTCAAAGACGAGGAAAACCTCCAAGTGTCTAAACACCACAACTGCTATTACCAAATGCAAGGGCAGTTACTACTTAGTGGGCTGGAGTTCTGTGGAGTTTTTGAGGTGGATTTTTCATTTGGCAAACGTTGATCTAATATCCAAATATAAAAAGGGATAGTACGAGTTTTGTGCTGTTAAATTATGCAAATTCTTCCATCCATCATCCTGATTATAATATATGTATTATTATATTATAATATGTGTATTATATTATAATATATGTATTATTATATTATAATATATGTATTATTATATTATAATATGTGTATTATATTCGAATATATGTATTATATTAGAATATATTTGTATTATTATATTCAAATATATGTATTAGATTAGAATATATATGTATTATTAATGTTTTTAAACATTGCACTAACTAACTTGCATTGCATCAAACAGTATTCTATCAACACAGACATCATCATCATTATCATTTATTTGCCTCTGGTGTACTGTGGAGTGATTAAAACAGTTTTTAATGGCAGGCTAGCAGAAACCAACAACCGACTATACCACATACTCCAGGCCAAGAAAGCAAAGGACATAATGATCCTGATGGGAGACATGAATGCCAAGATAGGAGGAAACAACAATGGATACGAACTGGGAATGGGAGGACATGGACTAGGATCCATTAACGAAAATGGAGAAAGATTTGTAGCGGCTTGTGTGGACAACAACTTGGTCATCGGTGGGTCCATTTTCCCACACAAGGACATCCATAAAGCAACTTGGGTTTCTGCTGACCATACCACAGAAAATCTGATTGACCACATCTGCATTAGCCAAAGGTTTAGGCATTCATTGCTGGATGTCATAGTTAGAAGAGGAGCTGATGCTGGATCTGACCATCACCTGGTTACAGCAAGGATCCAGCTGAAACTGAAACGCATGAAACCCAGACAAGGAAGTGTCAAATTCAATGTACAGCAACTTCAGGATAAAGGCACATCGGAACTCTATCAAGTCACATTACACAACCGGTTCCAAGCACTACAATTACTACAACGCCGGGAAGCAGAAACCCCAAGATTCTCTGGAGGATACGACTGGAAAGGTCTGAAAAGCATATGGAAAACAAACATCAAACCCTGGCTATCCACCGAAACGATCATGGAAGTGAGCGAGTGAAGGGGGAAGAAAGAGGTACCAAACAGAAGTAAAACCAGAGCAACAAAGGCAACAGCGCAGAAGGAATATCAAGCAGCAAACAAAGAAGTGAAAAAAAAAGTGTCAGAAGAGACAAAAAGAAGTACATTGAGCATCTAGCACAACAGGCAGAGGAAGCAGCAGGAAAGAACAACCTCAAGGAACTCTACTTTACAACAAAAAAGCTCACAGGCAAGTTCAAACAAACTCAAGTACACATTTAAAAACTCACAGGGAACACTCCTCACCTCACCTCAAAGAGGTGGACGGATCACTTTAGAGCACTGCTTAACAGACACCCCCCTCAAATAACAGCAGAGATCCCACCAGCCGCAAACCTGTTGGAGATAAACTGCAACCCCCCCACCAAGACTGAAATCAAGAAGGCCATCAAGGCCCTGAGAGGAGGCAAGGCAGAGCGGCCGGATGAGATACCAGCCGAAGCCCTCAAGGCAGACATCAAAACCTCCACCAACATGCGTCACCATCTCATGCAAATCATCTGGGAGGAAGAAAATGTCCCGCCAGATTGGAGAGATGGCAACATTATTAAGATTTCAAAGAAAGGGGACCTCAGGGAGTGTAAAAACTACAGAGGAATAATGCTGCTTTCAACACCAGGGAAGGTGCTCAACCGCATTATACTCGAGAGACTCCAGAAGGCAGTGGATGAGAAACTGAGGGAAAACCAGGCCGGCTTCAGGAACAGTAGATCCTGTGGAGACCAAATAGCCACCCTCAGGATTATCATCGAACAATCCATCGAATGGAGCTCTCCTGTCTTAGTAAATTTCATAGACTTTCAAAAGGCTTTTGACAGTGTGGATCGGGAGATGCTATGGAAATTGATGGGGCACTATGGCATCCCACCAAAGTTCATCAGCATCATCAAGAACACTTACCATGGGATGCAATGTCAAGTTCTCCATGAAGGATGCGTATCAGAGGCCTTTGAGGTCCTGACTGGGGTGCGGCAGGGATGCTTGCTTTCACCCTTCCTCTTCCTCCTCTGCATAGACTGGACTATGAAACAGGTAACCAACAACAGCCGAACCGGCATACAGTGAAGCCTGACCGAACAGCTAGAGGATCTGAATTTTGCTGATGATTTGGCACTACTTGCACACACCCACCAACAGATGCAGGACAAATCACACAAACTAGAGATAACTGCTGCTTCACTCGGGCTCAAAATCAACTCATCAAAAACCAAAGTAATGCAAATCAACAACAAGAACAACACACCAATAACCATGGATCAAAACCAGCTAGAGGATGTAACCAGTATCACATACCTTGGGAGTGTAATTAACATAGAAGGAGGATCGGAGGAGGATGCCAAAGCCAGAATTGGGAAAGCAAGGACAACATTTAACATCTTAAATAAAATCTGGAAAACAAAAAACTTATCACTCAAGACCAAACTAAAAATCTTCAACTCAAATGTCAAATCCACTCTACTTTACAGATCTGGAAGATCTTTACAGATCAAACCTGGAAGACAATCACCAACATACTCAACAAACTACAGACATTCAGCAACCGCTGACCACCCAACACCATCTGCCAACCTGTGGGAACTCACCAATACAAGAACCAATAGAGACCCAAATCAGGAGGAGAAAATGGAAATGGATAGGCCACACACTCTATAGGCCAAAAAACTAATCAATTACAAAGCAGGCCCTAACATGGAACCCACAAGGCAAGAGAAAGAGGGGAAGACCTAGAGCCACCTGGAGAAGAACCACAGAGCAGGAGATGAAGACGGAAGGGCTGACATGGCAACAACTGGATCGGAAGGCACAAGACCGAAGAGGATGGAGGGGTTTCATTGAGGGCCTATGTTCCCTAGGGAACTTAAAGGCCTAACTAAACTAACTAACCTAGCAGAAACCGTTGACTTGCACTAGCCTAGCACCAGCGACCTCTGCTTCCCCGAAGGACTGAATGAAACGTGTTGAAAACGGTCTCCAATGATAAATAGCAAACTGGCTCACTTGGAAATGAGGTCCTATGTCCAAAATTCCTAACTAGCCCTTTAACTTCAGTACAAAGGTCCAGGGGACGGTGTCATGGATACTATCGCTGTGTGAAAATTGTTCAGCTGACGATCACCTCACCATCCAACTTCATCACTCTGCTCGTTTGTGGCCTCCTTGCTCCAGAACTCACTCAATTAATAAGTGTATAGTTGATGTTTTCACGTTATAAAACTTAATTTACATGTGTAGAATTTTTATGTAGGTAGTAATAGTAGTATTAGTATTGCTCTAAATTCACTCCAATTACTCTGTGTCCCAAACTCTGATCCACTCCCAATGGCGCCACCTGGTGGTTACCCAGTAAATAACAGCTGCGCTGCCTAGTGGTGAACCACTGCGCCACAACTGTAACCTCGCACTTTCACTTTCTGCATTAGGGAAACTAAAAGTAAACTGCTCTTAACACATGGAACAACAGAAATTACGAAAGAAAGCATATTTTTTCTTCATTGGTTTGTTGGATTATTTGTAATGGACATGAAGGGATCCTCAAGCATCTGCGGCACATGGTGAGACACCAGTAGTTACATACTTAACTTACCTTACGTTAGTTTAACCAGGAGCCTCACGGTAACATGTTAATACAGAGCCAAACAGCTTCAGCATACTTCTCGGATGTCTGACGTTCAAACGTTCTCAAATAAAAACGTCCATGTAAAAAAGGAAATATATCAACGTTACTTTAGGGCTTTTGTGCCTCAGTGTATGCACATATGCTGCATACATATTATGCACATTGTGAACAAACCCAGAAAACGGTTCGGCGTTTTCACAAATGTAAAAAACGCCTAACCACTCGAATCCCGATCCTCTACCCCAGCCGCAAGGAGGTTCTGGTGGACAACCTGGCCCTGCATGAGTCCCACTGCGGTCGTTTCTTGTGTCTCTGCCCTGACTGTGGCGAGACGGTGTCCAAAGAGCAGCTGGAGCACCACCGGCTGGAGGAGCACTCACAGGTATAACCCGAACCCTAACCCTAACCCCTAACCCCTAACCCTTAACCCTCTCCAGCGAGAGACTGGAGCAGCACCGGCTGAAGGAGCACACGCACACGTAAGAGATATCACGCCAAATAGCCCATCTTGAAAAAAAATAAAAAAAAATAAACTTTTTTCCGTCCATTCACTGTTGATCACTCACTGCTAGACCACAGAATATAGGAAACATGCTCGTTAGATCTATTCATCTATTCGGACCTACTGCATTGACTGCAGTGCAGGCCTATCTACAACGTCCTCCGCGCTCCTTTCTCTGTCGCCGCTCCCTTGCGTCTTTTAGTTGCGCGTGAAACGTTTTGAGTGAAAGACGCGCGTTTGGGAAGAAGAAAAAAGTCTTGGTTAAGGTCTGAGAGCGCAAATAAATACCTCAAACTAGTGCTGTCATTTTAAAATAACAACGTTACGTTTGTCTTATTACTGTTGTTTTTATAACGCAATTAATGCGGATACTCCGTTATTTGGTTTCATTTACTTATTCAACACTTAACCTAAAATCACAGCCAGGGTATCAAAATGAAGAGAGAAAGATGGCAAAAAGATACCTCAAAGAGCTTTTCAGAGAACTTCTCTTAAATGGTATGATCCTTTCCAAAAACTTTTTCCAGTCTCTCTCCCTCCCTCCTTCCATGTCTCCTGTCTCTGCCTCTCTGTGTGGACTGTGGACCTTGTTGGAATTCAACTAGAAATTGTTAGTTTGGTGTTACTCAGCATATTTATTTTATTTATATTACCTGTAAGTGCCTTTTGATCTAAGCACGGAAAGAACAAGTCAATATAAGCATCAGTTTACTGAATCTCTTGGCTTCTATTGGCTATAATTTAATTAGGATATAGTATTTTAATTCTGATTTAATATTAATTCCATGTTGTTACTTTTCAATATCAGTCATTAGGCTAAATAAAGTCACGTTTGGCAATGAGCGGGGTCCAAGTAACCTATTCTCGCAATATAGACCCTAAAGGTTTTCTCATGCTTTGACAGCTCTCCTCAAAACAAAATTACAAGGTTTTCTTAATGTAGTCTAGGCTATCAACCAATAACCAAATTACTAAACTAATTAAAGGCCATGACAGCTGTTACCGCCTGTTAAATTCCTTCTTTCTGGGTCAGACTGGGAATAAATTCTGAGGTCTTGGTTAAATACATATTTATGGCAGCTGGCATATTTATGGCAGGTATCAGTATACAGCTGTGTTCCCATGTCAATGCATTATTAAATGCATGATAAAAAAATATCTAAACACATTTTGAATGTCCTACGTCAACAACAGCCATGGGCTTTTATATAAGCCTTCCTTGAATTTGTTTATACTAAGTAAACAAGGACTGTTTTGTAAAAAAAATTGGGTTATGGCAGAGACACTATAGAAGGAGGAGACACATCAAAAAAAATCACCCATTGAAATGCATGGGGAAACTTTGTAACGCCAAGATGGCAGTTGTTTGCACATGTCCCGCCTCTTCCGGTGCCGTTGCTCCAATCATTTTGCAGGTCCTACGCGGTCACGCTTTTTGCGACACTTATTATTTTCAATCAGGAGGGAAGCTAACTTTTAAAGCTAACTTGCTGTCAGTGCAGTGCCGGTGTTGTTATGCCGTAAATGAAAACTGTGTTGTGAAGCATTGCGCATGCGCAGTCCAAGATTACCTGTAAGAAAAAGGGCTTTTAAAACGTTAATTTGATACAAAACCACCAAACCCTTTCAGCGATTTTAGTCTGTTTTTCATCGTGATTTCAAACATGTGTTTTTTATGCCCCTTAGATCTCGGAAAATGGAGATCCAGCTCTCTCCCTATTCATTAGACAGGGCCCTGGTCTTGTTAAGACCAAATAGCTGCCCGAAAGGCGTGGCCAAGATGGCCGCGAGTGAGAGGACTTGCCTAGAAGGACTTTGGTTATGGTTATCAAAAATGTTCGCCACACACTCGCTCTTCACACGCCCACTGACATTTTGCAGTCTCACTCCAGCCAAAGTCCCAAACATCCCATAACATTTTGACCAGTGGGTGGCAGTCGGGTGCTGGAAAAGTAGAGGGAGAGCACAGAAGACAACTTCTTTTGTTTACCAAGCTCAATTCTGAGTTCTACCACATACCTGATACATAAAGAGTATATTAGTGCCTTATATTTTGGGATTCCTATGTTATCTGGTGGCAAAACCCAAAAGTATGTGAATTATGCTAATTATGCTAAAATTAAGCTTGGTAAACAAAATATTTGAATTCAGCACCCTCAGATTGTGTAAAATAGACCCTTTAGTGACTTTTCCTCAAATTTGCCGACAGGACTTTTTCTGAACATTTGTTTGCTATCTGCTCTCCCTCTACAAAGAAAATCTATCCATGCCAAAAGTCAGAGATATCTGTAAACACGCGTTTGCCTGTCTTACCCAGATTCAGAGGATTCAAATGCATCATTGTGCCTCCAGAATGCTGGGTTAGCATTTGCTTTCCGTTAGCCACTTCCATCAACCTGCAGAGTTGTTCACAGGAACTAACATTCCTGTGAAGGTGATACTCTCTGATACAACACCCAGCCAGAAGAGCTGAGGTGTAATCACAGGTAGCATCATGATCTGTGGAGCCAAACTACTATCTTGTGTTGTTACTGGCATTAGTTCTGAATAAGCAATAAGCAAACTCCTGGATGACAATGATGAGTTTGGAATTGAACAACTTGTCTGAATCCGTAAGACAGGCAAACAGCAATTTACAGATATCAGGGTATTCCTTTGATAACTGTGAACTACTTTGGTAACCATAGATCAAATGTCCTGGGTGCAGCCAACAACTGGAGCGTGGCTCTCTGCTGGATCACAAGGCAAGTATTTACTCAGCCCTACATATCTTATTATTTAATTCGACATTTAATTCCTTAATCTATTTTGTTACCAAAGTCAAATAGACAACATTGGTTAATGTAGTTTCTAGTTGGTCTAATGTTTGCTCTGCACTGGGATATTGTCAGTAGGTTGTTGTAATAGTCTACCATGAAAACTTAGACAACGCAATAATGATATAATGCAAAAACATTTTCACATTTTCTAAAATGTGGGATTTTTATCAACATTACATAAAGATTATATGTAAGCATGTTGTTTTGGAATGCAACCATTTAACTAATTAATTCAACGTGGTGTATCACCTTCCTGTAATACGGCCTTTAAAAAAAGTTCAAAGTTCAAAGTTAACTTTATTGTCAATTCCAAAATATGTGCAAGACTTTAGCCACCAGGGGAAGAAGCTCTGTTTTAGCTGTCCATAGTGAGGTCTATAGGACGGTCCATAGTGAGGTCCAAAGTGAGGTCCACAGTGAGGTCCATAGTGAGGTCTATAGGACGGTCCATAGTGAGGTCCAAAGTGAGGTCCATACTGAGGGTCATAGTGAGGTCCATAGTGAGGTCTATAGTGAGGTACATAGTGAGGTCCATAGTGAGGTCCATAGAGGTCCATAGTGAGGTCTATAGGACGGTCCATAGTGAGGTCCAAAGTGAGGTCCACAGTGAGGTCCATAGTGAGGTCTATAGGACGGTCCATAGTGAGGTCCAAAGTGAGGTCCATACTGAGGGTCATAGTGAGGTCCATAGTGAGGTCCATAGAGGTCCATAGTGAGGTCTATAGGACGGTCCATAGTGAGGTCCAAAGTGAGGTCCATACTGAGGGTCATAGTGAGGTCTATAGTGAGGTACATAGTGAGGTCCAAAGTGAGGGTCACAGTGAGGTCCAAAGTGAGGTCCATACTGAGGGTCATAGGACGGTCCATAGTGAGGTCCATAGTGAGGGTCATAGGACGGTCCATAGTGAGGTCCATAGTGAGGTCCATAGTGAGGTCCATACTGAGGGTCATAGTGAGGTCTATAGTGAGGTACATAGTGAGGTCCAAAGTGAGGGTCACAGTGAGGTCCAAAGTGAGGTCCATACTGAGGGTCATAGGACGGTCCATAGTGAGGTCCATAGTGAGGGTCATAGGACGGTCCATAGTGAGGTCCATAGTGAGGGTCATAGGACGGTCCATAGTGAGGTCCATAGTGAGGTCCGTTGTGAGGTCCATACTGAGGGTCATAGTGAGGTCTATAGTGAAGGACATAGTGAAGGACACAGTGAGGTCCACAGTGAGGTCCATAGTGAGGTCCATAGTGAGGTCTATAGTGAAGGACACAGTGAAGGACACAGTGAGGTCCATAGTGAGGTACATAGTGAAGGACACAGTGAGGTCCACAGTGAGGTCCATAGAGGTCCATAGTGAGGTCCATAGTGAAGGACACAGTGAGGTCCACAGTGAGGTCCATAGTGAGGTCCATAGTGAAGGACACAGTGAGGTCCATAGTGAGGTACATAGTGAAGGACACAGTGAGGTCTACAGGAAGGTCCATGACCTTCTCTGTGTGAATTGCCCAGGTCGGGGAGTGTGCTGCGCGGCTTCTGTGCTGTGACTTCTGTGAGCTGGAGCTGCCAGTCAGGAGGCTGGAGGAGCACCGGCTGGTGTGCGGCAGCCGCACCGAGCGCTGCGACTCCTGCCACCGTTACGTCATGCTGAGAAACCTGGCCCAGCACGCCCTCGCCTGCCCCGCCGCTGGCCCCGCCGCTGGCCCCGCCGCTGGCCCCGCATCCGCCGCTGGCCCCGCATCCGCCGCTGGCCCCGCATCCGCCGCTGGCCCCGCATCCGCCGCTGGCCCCGCATCCGCCGCTGGCCCCGCATCCGCCGCTGGCCCCGCATCCGCCGCTGGCCCCGCCGCCTCTGCTAGCCCACCTCCTTCCATTCGTCATCCTCCTCGGACCAACGCCATGACGCCCGGGAAGACGGACGGTGTGTGGGAGTGGAACTGTTCCAAGTGCATTAACCTGTGTTGGACCAAAGGGGGGGCGTCTTTTGTTTGTTGTTACGTTTGGCTCCTTTTTAAAGGAGGATCAAACCCCATAACCCCGCCTTTTAAACACCCTGTTAGGTTTTGTTTGGTCCTGGGACCTTAGTGTACGTCAATGGGCTGCCAGCTCCCCCGTCAATTCATTGTCAGTAAGCAAAGGGTCAGCCAATAAGAGGTTGTGAAGAGATGATGTCATGAGTTGAATCCAGAGACGGAGTCACCGTGTTGACCAGGGTCTTTAATCTCCTATTGATCTGTTTGCAGTGATTTGTATTCGCTGTCTGGGCTTCTTCCCAGCTGAAGATCTGGAGGAACACAAGGTATGTATTATAAACGTTTTGTAATTGGTGATCTGTTATTATATTTAAATTACATTTAATATGTTAAAATCAAAGTCAAATGACAGAAGTAATTGACGGGGGTGAGTGGGGGGGAATGATATCAACTATTGAGGTCGGAAAGAAAATAAAACCTCACCACCGGGTTGGGAACCCATATTTAACAACATATAAAATATACAATTGAAGTCCGTTGGACACTAATAGCTATAGGTCGGTATAATTGATCATTTTTGCCAATGGTTTTACACACAGTGCTCATAAAGTGTGAACTAATCCTAGTGATAATTGACTCATGGCCACGCCCCCAATGACCCAGCTGGGCTGCGCCCTCACGTCCACCTGGATCTCCCAGGAGGAGGAAGACGAGGAGGACGAGGAAGAGGACGAGGAAGAGGAGGGAGACGAGGAGGACGAGGAAGAGGACGAGGAAGAGGACGAGGAAGAGGAGGGAGACGGGGTCCTGCCCTGCTCATACTGTCAGCTGCTGCTCCCACGGGTGACGCTCCGCTGGCATGAGGTAACCACTCCTCATGAGGTCAAAGGTTATATTCATTGACCCTCATGAGGTAACCACTCCTCATGAGGTCAAAGGTTATATTCATTGACCCTCATGAGGTAACCACTCCTCATGAGGTCAAAGGTTATATTCATTGACCCTCATGAGGTAACCACTCCTCATGAGGTCAAAGGTTATATCCATTGACCCTCATGAGGTAACCACTCCTCATGAGGTCAAAGGTTATATTCATTGACCCTCATGAGGTAACCACTCCTCATGAGGTCAAAGGTTATATTCATTGACCCTCATGAGGTAACCACTCCTCATGAGGTCAAAGGTTATATTCAGTGACCCTCATGAGGTAACCACTCCTCATGAGGTCAAAGGTTATATTCATTGACCCTCATGAGGTAACCACTCCTCATGAGGTCAAAGGTTATATTTAGTGACCCTCATGAGGTAACCACTCCTCATGAGGTCAAAGGTTATATTCATTGACCCTCATGAGGTAACCACTCCTCATGAGGTCAAAGGTTATATTCATTGACCCTCATGAGGTAACCACTCCTCATGAGGTCAAAGGTTATATTTAGTGACCCTCATGAGGTAACCACTCCTTATGAGGTCAAAGGTTATATTCATTGACCTTCATGAGATAACAACTCCTCATGAAGTTCAAAGGTTATATTTATTCTTCACTACTTTCTATGAATTACAGTCTGGTTTTGAAGCAGTAATGATGACAAGTAAGAGTTAAACAGTATTACATAGAGGTATCAAAGGGTGACCGGTATAGTTTATGACAAAAAACATTTTCTCCCCTTTCTCCCCCATTGTTCACTTTCAGCCTAAATGTAGAATCCATGTGGTCATGAAATGAAGCTGCACTGTGATGTTCACTGGACTGCAACGCAACTCAACCAACACCTGAAGAGTTTGTAAAAAAGAGGACACCTGATTGATTGACACCTGATTGATTGATAATCTATATCTAACCTACTATTGCATTTTTATGTTTTGAACACAAGAGTTGTCTTCCAAATATATGCTAACATTATTGTGTAAAACATTTCTATAGTTATTAACCTACCCCACTTCAAATTGATTTAACAGCGTGTCAAGATATTAAAAATGATTAAATTAAAAGTTAAACAATGTATGTTTGTATGTGTCTATAAGTGAATGTATGAAGATAATGTGCAGGGGGGGGGGGGTGACCTCTACTCATATACAGCTACCAGCAATCATTTCATATCAGTTACTTTCATCTATAAAGTTATGTTTTTAGTATGGAATTCATCAGTTAAAATGTAATTACATTTTTTTGTAGTGCGTTTTGGAACTGCTAATGGGCAGAGGAGTCACATTGTTGAAATATAAAGAACACCCATGGAACATTATTGACCAATCAGGATCCAGTATCTAGCATTGCTTTGGTATAAAGCAGCAGCCCTAACCTGACCCTTAGAATGCTGAAGCAGTTAACCTAGGAGTTAGGAGTCGCACAGTAATCCTTGTTTCTTCATAGCAATGGAAGGCCACGGCCGTGTTTAGCTTACAATTACGACCAGCCCAGGAACAACTGATTGATTGATAAGCAATAAATATAATAAGGGGGTCGCCGCCCCTCCGCTGCGCGTCGGGACGGACAACGCCCCTTAGCTGTGGTATAATGACCGTATACCACTGACTGAAGTGATCTATTGCTTTTATAAAACGGTTACGTAAATATGGCGAAATGAAAGTCATAGACACCCTCAATTTTGAAAAAGTCGGAAAGGCATTTTTTTTAACGAATACAAAAAAGTAGTCCCTCCTGGCTGCTGGCAAAGTGTACGGCGGTCGCCACCCCTCCGCTGCGCGTCGGGACGGACAACGCCCCTTAACTGTGGTATAATGAGTGTATACCACAGCCTGTCGTGATCTATTGCTTAAATATAGTATAACGCTACGTGTGTGGTGCATTCATATACAACATCGCTATAACACTCACAACAGTTACACAACGACGGTACTAAAAAAGCACTGACATGGAGCGCTACCTCGAAGCAGAACAGAAAACCTCTGCTCAGGCCTTCTGGTCTCATGTGGGTACCGTCCGGGAACAAAGTTAGGAAAAATGCCTTAACATAATCTTTGATAGACATTGAAAATTGCCTCTAGCAATCGTTTTGTGATAGGAAAATAGTAAACAGTTGGATGCCATTTCATTTTTATTGATAATCATTTGCAGGATGTCCCACCCCGATACCGCCACCAGCCCTGGTCCCTGGCGGTGAAGGACCCTCCATTAGAAGTCGTGGATGACGGTGGGCTGGCGGTGCGCTCCACAGAGCACCTGGTCCACGTACAGAGACCTGGCCTTCACCTCCACGTTGAGCTCCAGCTCACGCTGGCAGCGCGCCAGGCCCCGCTGCGCGGCGGCGGACTGGGAGGCCGCTGTGTGCATCCTGGGGGGTGGAGGGAGACGGCGGGCCGGCTGTCAGCAACCTACTGTCATTAACAAGTGAGCTCTTATCCTCGCTACAAATGTGAGGGCATCCAGGTCCTTAGTGAGCAGATCGGGGTCAGGGTTAGAGGTCAGGGGTTAGGGGTCAGGGTTAGGGTTAGAGGTAAGAGTTAGGGTCAGGGTTAGGGGTCAGGGTTAGTGTTAGGGGTCAGGGTTAGAGGTTAGGGTCAGAGTTAGGGTTAGGGGTCAGGGTCAGGGTTAGGGGTTAGGGTCAGAGTTAGGGTCAGGGTTAGGGTCAGGGTTAGGGGTTAGGGTCAGGGTTAGGGGTCAGGGGTTAGGGTCAGAGTTAGGGGTTAGGGTCAGAGTTAGGGGTTAGGGTTAGGGGTCAGGGGTTAGGGTCAGGGATCAGGGTTAGAGGTTAGGGTCAGAGTCAGGGTTAGGGGTTAGGGTCAGGGTTAGGGTCAGAGTTAGGGGTTAGGGTCAGGGTTAGGGGTCAGGGGTTAGGGTCAGGGTTAGGGGTTAGGGTCAGGGTTAGGGTCAGGCTGGGCTCTGCTGCTGCAGGAGCCACAGGCATCTTCCCATCGCTGCGGTGGCCATGTTCTAGGAGGAGGGGCCATTTGTCATCCCCATGGTAACGACCAATACCAACTGTTCTTTAAAGTTGGTGTTGGTCTTCAAGCTAGTACAGTTGTTGTGTATGTGAGTTATAAATAGCAATAACCTTCTCCTAGAGCCACGCGCCCCACCCTAACCCTGTGATCAGCCTAGGAGCTGAACCTCCCTCAGCCTGACGATTCAACTCCTGCTCTCTAAATGAGGCTCTTATTTTAGTAACAGTTACAAAACGGCATAGATTGCGATGTTAACGATCAAACAAGACGTAGGACCAAGGTTTTGTGTTCACCACCCCTTTAACGGGCTCAGGGTGGCTCTGTGAACTCTAACAGCCAGAAGAAGGTTCTCCTCGTACCGGTGGATGTGGGCGCTGAGCCCCTGGACCTCGGCCAGCAGCAGGGTCTGTGCGGGGTCGTGGCAGCGCTCGCCGGCGGGTCTCTGAGCGCGTGCAGAGAGACGGGCTTGGGCCACGCTCAGCGGGAGCTCCTGCTCGGCCACCGCCGCTCCCAGGGCCTCGCGGCTCCTCTTCTGGCTGCTCACCTCGCTCTGGACCTGGGTTACACTTACTCATTTTACTCTTTTACTACCGGTTTGTATTTGTACTTCTCTTTATTTACTTCTTAGCCCATGTTCTGGTCTAATGTTCTAATGTTCTAATGTAGGCAAAGGCAAAACAATGTTTAAAGTTGCTGTACGCCAGATTGAAGAGCTACAATGAGATTGTAAGTTATTAGAATGAGTCCAATTCTGTGAGAGAATATCTGTTCTGGATGACCGCCGGCGATCAGGGCCTCTCCTCCTATTGGTTCCTCACATCTCGCCCGCCTATCCCATGCCTACACACCGCATTAACACAGTGCCAGGTGTGTGAAGGTATCGTTTCTCAATGGGGAAGAGACATCAGGAGGGAGGGAGCAGAGAAGGTAACCTTCACAATCTTGCTCTCTCTGTCTCTGCTCATTCTCTTCTGGTGCACTAGACAGAGGCACTGCCCTGATCCACGTACCTTGGCCAGATGCTCTTCCATCTGTGCCTTGGCCGTCTTGGTCTCCTGGATCTTGCGCTGGAAGGCCGTGGCGGTGGCCCGCAGTTGGCTGCGCATGTCGCAGGCGGTCTGCTCCAGGAGGGAGGAGACCAGCGCTCGCAGCGACGCAGAGTTAGCCTTCTCCTGCTCCGCACAGCGAATGTTGACGGCCGAGAGCCCCTCCCACTCATCGGGACTCAGCGCCATGCTGGACGGACAGATGGATAAGACAGACGGACAGAGAAAGGGACAGGGAGAGAGACAGAGAGAGACAGAGACAGAGAGAGAGACAGACAGAGAGACACAGAGAGAGACAGACACAGAGAGACAGAGCCAGATAGAGACAGACAGAGAGACAGAGAGAGACAGACACAGGGAGAGAGAGAGAGAAACAGAGAGGGAGACAGAGAGAGACAGAGAGAGACAAAGAGAGAGACAGAGATGGGTAAGTGGAGTCTCTAGATCAACACTGTTTTACATGGAGATGTGTTTTACCGCCATGAGCCTCTATGAATAGAAGTGCAGGCCAAGATAAAGACCCTGAGAAAAAAGGAAGGGTGCAAAGTAAACACACATTAAAGAATAAGATTGTCCATCGGTCTTGTATTGTCTTTTTAACCAACAAACAAACGAGCCGTTGCAGAACACCGTGAAATAGAGCCCACATGACAGTTTGAGGTACAGGTGTGTCCTACCCCCCCCCCTCCCTCCACAGACCTATCAATAACCATTAGTTGAGGAGCCTGCAGCCCACAGCCCTCTCAATATCTTCTCTGAACCCACACAGAGTCAGAGCACAGAGCAGTGTCACCTGGGTGGATCAGTGGGCGGGGGGCCTGTGGGCCTGTGGGCGGCCGAGCTGTTGGTCATCAGTGTGCACAAGTCATCGATGCCCTGGGCCTGAAACTTGTCCTTCAGATTCTTCTCCAGGTGGTACTTGGCTGAGCGATTCAGTCTGTCCCACACACACACACACACACACACACACACACACACGATCGATTGATAAATACTGTGCTTCACGGGACATCCCCAACATTTGCGCTCAGCACAAACAGGAGCCTGCAGCTCCCCAGGGTGGGAGTTTTCTACGGTTTGAGCTCAGCGTTGAGTTCCTCTCGTGATGAGCGCTCGTACCGTATCTGCTCCACTATCTGCTCCAGCGTGCGCTGCAGCAAGGCGGCCACGCCCTGGAACACCTCCCTCTCCTGCAGCAGCTCTCGCTCCACCTCGTCAGGGCCCTGCTCCACGGCCGCACGCCTGCTCCTGGAGGTCACACCCTAATGTAACCCTGGAGGTCACATCCTGATGTAACCCTGGAGGTCACACCCTGATGTAACCCTGGGGGTCACATCCTGATGTAACCCTGGGGGTCACACCCTGATGTAACCCTGGAGGTCACATCCTGATGTAACCCTGGAGGTCACATCCTGATGTAACCCTGGAGGTCACACCCTAATGTAACCCTGGGGGTCACACCCTAATGTAACCCTGGGGGTCACACCCTAATGTAACCCTGGAGGTCACACCCTAATGTAACCCTGGAGGTCACATCCTAATGTAACCCTGGAGGTCACACCCTAATGTAACCCTGGAGGTCACATCCTGATGTAACCCTGGGGGTCACATCCTGATGTAACCCTGGAGGTCACACCCTAATGTAACCCTGGAGGTCACATCCTGATGTAACCCTGGAGGTCACATCCTGATGTAACCCTGGAGGTCACACCCTGATGTAACCCTGGAGGTCACACCCTAATGTAACCCTGGAGGTCACATCCTGATGTAACCCTGGAGGTCACATCCTGATGTAACCCTGGAGGTCACATCCTGATGTAACCCTGGAGGTCACATCCTGATGTAACCCTGGAGGTCACACCCTAATGTAACCCTGGAGGTCACATCCTGATGTAACCCTGGAGGTCACACCCTAATGTAACCCTGGAGGTCACACCCTGATGTAACCCTGGAGGTCACATCCTGATGTAACCCTGGAGGTCACACCCTAATGTAACCCTGGAGGTCACACCCTGATGTAACCCTGGAGGTCACACCCTAATGTAACCCTGGAGGTCACACCCTGATGTAACCCTGGGGGTCACACCCTAATGTAACCCTGGGGGTCATTGGGGGTCACATCCTAATGTAACCCTGGAGGTCACACCCTGATGTAACCCTGGGGGTCACATCCTGATGTAACCCTGGAGGTCACACCCTGATGTAACCCTGGGGGTCATTGGGGGTCACATCCTGATGTAACCCTGGAGGTCACACCCTAATGTAACCCTGGGGGTCACATCCTGATGTAACCCTGGGGGTCATTGGGGGTCACATCCTGATGTAACCCTGGGGGTCATTGGGGGTCACACCCTAATGTAACCCTGGGGACTTTTTTAAAAACAAGAGATTTTTTTTTTTGCTTTTTCCCTTCTGGCTTACCCTGGAAATCCAGAGTTCTCGTGAGAGCACAATTTGAATTTGCTCAGCGAGTCACTCTGGAAACGAGCAATATACCCACTCCCCGATTCCCCGCCCTGGCCCAGAACGTTAACCAATCACATCAGTGTATCTGATACAGGCGGGGCAAAAGCGTTACTGTTTTACCGATCGGATACGGCAAGAGTCTTATCTATTGGTTAGCTCTGCTGGTCTGGATACGTCGCCCCTTGTATTCTTCTGATTGCTCGTAGTGTTATCCAATTGCGTGCAGTGATATTTTCAAATGCATGCTTGGTGCCGCCCCTCGAGTTGGGCCGTTTTCATTCCTCATTGCCAGACCCTACAGCTTTCAGATGTGGCTCTGGATTTCTAGGCTACTTTTGGTATAAAGACACACATCGAAGGGTCCATTTGGAGCCTGCGTCCGTCCCTCTCATGTAGTCACCTCTCCTCCAGGCAGAGCAGGGTGGCCCTCAGAGGGTCAGCGCACGCCTCCAGGGCCCTCTCCACCCGGGTTCTGAAGACCACTAGAGCGTCGGTCTCCTCCAGGACTTCCTCCAGCCTCCGCTCCAGCTCCTCCCCGAGGTACTGGATGTCTCGTACACGCTGCTCTGAATCCCACACAGTATCCATACACAGATATTGTGAAGTGGGTTTCCTTTAGCCAGCAGCTGTTACAACAGACCTGACCCCTGACCTCAGGGAAACTGTGACACACAATTATTACTATTATTGTCATGAGTCAATAACATAAGACAAGGAAGCCTGGGTACAGAAAACACCTCCCTTTCTAATATTACATTATATAATATAATAAATTATATCATTTATTATATAATATTCTCTCTCTCTCGCTCTCTCTCTCATTAAAAGGCCTCAGTATTGACCTAGTCTCTGTTTGGCGTCTTGCTGCACCCGTCTGGAGGTCTTGTCGGCCTCGGCCAGGAGCCGCCTGCTGTCCGCCGTGAGCCGCTCGGAGCCCCGCCGCAGCGCCTCCACGGCCGCGGGGTCCGGTCCGCCGACCCGCCGCCACCGCAGGGGCTCCTCCAGGCGAGACATCAGCCCGCTGCAGCGCTTAGAAGAACAGCGTTTCACTGAATATCACTGCGTTAATAGGACGACAACATCCAGGCAGATGATTGAGAAGATCAGGAAAAATATGAAAAAAACATTTCAACGAGCCCCCAACATAGGAAGTGGTACATTTCCAAAATGACATGACACATCCATGTAGAGGTCCTCATACCAGAGGTTCAGCGGTGGAGGTCTTCACTCGGGCGGTGGAGGTCTTCACTCGGGCGGTGGAGGTCTTCGCTCGGGCGGTGGAGGTCTTGGCTCGGGCGGCGGAGGTCTTCACTCGGGCGGCGGAGGTCTTCACTCGGGCGGCGGAGGTCTTCACTCGGGCGGTGGAGGTCTTCGCTCGGGCGGCGGAGGTCTTCGCTCGGGCGGCGGAGGTCTTCACTCGGGCGGCGGAGGTCTTCACTCGGGCGGCGGAGGTCTTCACTCGGGCGGTGGAGGTCTTCACTCGGGCGGCGGAGGTTTCTCTGACTCTGCGACAGGAGATCCCGGAGCGTCAACACGCGGTTGCCCGGACGACGTACGTGGTTGCCAGGACGACCACACAAACACCTGGTCTGATGTGTGGACGTTGAAATAAACATGCTGCCAAATTATTGATTCTTATACTGATAAGTATTTATTTATTTTTTGCAAAAAAAAAATACAGCTTTGATTTCCTTACAGTGTATACAGTACATCCAACTCATCTGCGATAAACACTTTGACCATTCAAAAAAAATAAAGTGACAATAGCAATTTACTCAAACATATCCAAAAGGATAAAAGTTTGCATATATGTTAAATAAAATACAGATTTGTGATGACAAACATGTGATGGTTATACAATGATAAAACGATTAAGCAGCTAAGCATTAAAATGTATAATTTTTTTAGATAGGCACTTGCTGAATCAGATTTTATACTTCCCTCTTAAACATTTACAGTACATAGTTGGTCTCCATCATGAAATTACTTCAGTTACAATCATAGACCATATATTGTGGGACCACAACCTTTTAGTGGAATTCATTATTCCTCCTAAGGGAGGAAAAACAGTAACCCAGGCTGGGTACAGTAACCCAGGGTACAGTAACCCAGGCTGGGTACAGTAACCCAGGGTACAGTAACCCAGGCTGGGTACAGTAACCCAGGGTACAGTAACCCAGGGTACAGTAACCCAGGCTGGGTACAGTAACCCAGGGTACAGTAACCCAGGCTGGGTACAGTAACCCGGGGTACAGTAACCCAGGGTACAGTAACCCAGGCTGGGTACAGTACACAGGGTACAGTAACCCAGGGTACAGTAACCCAGGCTGGGTACAGTAACCCAGGGTACAGTAACCCAGGCTGGGTACAGTAACCCAGGCTGGGTACAGTAACCCAGGGTACAGTAACCCAGGGTACAGTAACCCAGGCTGGGTACAGTAACCCAGGCTGGGTACAGTAACCCAGGCTGGGTACAGTAACCCAGGGTACAGTAACCCAGGGTACAGTAACCCAGGGTACAGTAACCCAGGCTGGGTACAGTAACCCAGGGTACAGTAACCCAGGGTACAGTAACCCAGGGTACAGTAACCCAGGCTGGGTACAGTACACAGGCATATCTAAACCTCCAGATTGTCCTGAATGCACTTACTATTTCATAAATACAAACCGTGACAAAAATGTTTCATGCATTGGCATTAAATCTAATGACATTAAATCTAATGACATTAAATCTAATGACATTAAATCTGATGATTGCATTGAAGTCAAAGGGATCAAAGGGTCAAAGGGATTTGAAATGTGAAATAATCCTGGCTAGCTCATTTTGTTTCTCTCGAAAACGTGAATACCGGGATGGTGTGTCCATCAAGATATTCAAACATCAGTCAATGCATGCAGAATAAGCACTGTTTTATGAAACTCGCATTACAAACATTATTTTCACAAACATTATGCCTCCTGAAGATCTGAGACATTATGTTTGTGATCATAAAAAAAACGGAATCCTTTGCCAACCCAAGTAGGTCCAGAACCGGCCATGGAGCAAAGAGAGTGAGCTCTATTCACTCAACCAACAACATGTTAGCACACATCAACATGGACGACAAACACTTCAACCATAGCAGAACAATAACGTTGATCCCTTCCCATCTGTGGACACACCGTACCTGGTGTGAGGCGAGGTTGCCTTCAACTCAACCTCCTCTCTACTCATTTAAAACCGACCTCAATGTCAACTACCTTCTTGGAAATTTGAAAAGATTATCAGGGACGATTTTCAACTGTGCCTGAATGAGATCTCCTCTGCGTTACTTTCTTACAATGTGAATAAATATGAAATAATGAAAGTTAAACATGGCCTGACCCCTCCCATTCAGGATCCAGCTCTGCAACATGTTAACAGTTGTACTGGCTTGGTAACGAAAGGACTCAACAGTCCCTATAGCATAACCACTAGATAAAGAATAAAACATCAGATCAGACGGGTCTCTGAGCAGTGTTGTGGGCTGTCCCAGAGAGCTGTAAACGCCACTGTAGACAGAAAGTCCTTTATGGCGGACCCTGTGTGAATCCTGATTAAAGGGATGCTTATACAAATCCTTAAAAATGTAATAAAAACGTGTTTCTGTGAGGCTCCCTACAATGCGCTTTAAATCGTGGATGGCGTGAACCATCCACAATGTCCTCCAACGTGACACTATAGACACAACTACGGGAACATACGCCAGAGAGAACCCTCCTCCTTCCATGCAGATCAAACGGAGACGTAAGGAGTACGGTTGAATCTAGTTCTGCCGTTAGTGGACGCCAGTCTGGGACCGCCCTCCAGAAGTCTTTTTCAGACGGCAGCGCTGCGCGTGCTGCTCCGGTCCTCCGTGGGCCCGCCGTGGGGCTAAGGCCTCAGCAGCCCAGCCTCGGCCACCAGGCCTTCCTCCACGGCCGCCTGGGACACGTGGACCTGAGCCGGCCACAGGGAGGGAAGCGTTAGGGTCCCACCGCCGTGAGCCTTGGTGCCACACAGAGGGTCGGCCAGGAGAGGCTCACTTACCAAACCAGTAACACACTCGTCTTGCCAAGTGGAATACATTGTTGAAAACAAAACGGATGACTCTCTTTGAGTCATTAGAGAACCGTCTCCAAGGCAAGGGACACACCGGCATAATCTTGAATATATCATGACATTGTCAAATAACAAAAATGTATTTAGTAAAGCTTTGGCAGAAACCAGCACGAGGAAAGAGCAGAAGAAAGAGGTGTTAGCTGGACCTGGCATCTATGATATGCAGGAGGACAGGTGTATTCAAAGCAGTCATTAGCGTTTCATTAAGGTGTATAGAATGGAACGGCTCTGAGCAGCCGTTTGGGCTCACTGCACCTTGAACGGCTGACTGATTCCGATGATGCAATGCAGAGCACTGCTGTAGTAGCACAGCACGCACTCCCCTCCCAACACCGGGATCTCCCACCTGCTGACGTACACCTACGGAATCACACAGAAGAGAGAGGGGAGGACGCTGACCACCGACACGTCTACATAAAAATGTGACCCATCCATTCACTCATGTCAGTTATAGCCGGTAAGCGTTGTCTGTTCTGGGCCAACATATTGGCCCATTACACGTGGGAGAGCATCCCAATGGTGCTACCAAACAGCAACATGACCAGACATATCCTAGCTGCTGTAAGACAGTCAACAAGCGTTAGTGTTCTGACAATGTAGGGCCACGCAGGGCGACAGCCAGCGGGTCAGGAGCGGTCAGGGTGAGGCGTCTCGCTCAGGGACACCTCCACGCTGGAGGAGAGAGCCGGGGATGGCAGTAGCGACCTTTGGGTTACCAGTCACCCCGCTCTCCCTCCTGAGCCTCACGCCGCCCGTGTTACGGACCAGGTACCCACGTACCCGGACCAGGTACCCACGTACCCGCACCAGATCCTGGCTGGAGCCCACCTCGTCGTCCTTCACCCAGGCGTAGGTGATGTAGTCCGAGACGCACGAGAACCCAACCTGGGGAACGGATGGAAAATAAACGTTATATGAGAACATTGCACTACGCACAAAGTATTGGAACTGGCCCTCCAGGAGTCAGGGCGGGTCCATGATGGAGACGGCCGCCGGGGCACCTTGAAGAGCCCCACCCAGTCCCAGTGGCTGGAGGGGAAGGCCTGCAGCGTGGAGTAGACCACCATGGCGTCCATGTCGGCGCTCCAGTGGCCCTCAGGGTACAGCTGCACCAGAGGGGTCCGCTGGCGCGTCTCCAGCTGGGGACAGAGGCACTCTGATCAGGGGGTGACCTTTGACCTTTGACCTTACAATGGGTTACTTATGCAGGACGTTTCAGTCAATACACATTTTGAATTGAGAAGAAGAATTGGGAAATTAGAAAATGGGAATGCTCATTACAAAGTGCGTCTTCCAAAGAAGGTTGAATGTAGCCTGACGTTGACAGACTAATTCTCCAATGTGTATTAGTCTGGGAGCTTCAGCTCATCAACAGTCACAGACCAAAAGGCGTCTAGAATCAATTGGATAGACTTCTTATACTTTTACTTTTTATACTGCACTGCTGAAGGAGCCTGAGACTCAAGGATTTCATTGCCAGCGACCACGTTGAACCTTGAACCTTGAAACGTTGGATACATCCTCCACATCCATCTTGTTGTTTATGAAATGGCTCCTATAGGGCCCTTCTCTGTACAGTCATCGTATCAACCCCCCCCATTTATCACAACAATGATGACGGTTGGGATTAGACAGGGACCGGCCTGCTGAAGATCTGTCTGCACGGGACGCATATGCCAGAGCCAATAAAACATCAGCCCGCAGATTTGCGTGTAATGTGTTAACAATTCAATCCTAAAAAGGACTGGTCCTGTTTGTTGACAGGTGAATGTTGACATGTCTGTGTGGAGGTGTAAATCAGCCATGATGTTTGTTGACAGGTGAATGTTGACATGTCTGTGTGGAGGTGTAAATCAGCCATGATGTTTGTAGACAGGTGAATGTTGACATGTCTGTGTGGAGGTGTAAATCAGCCATGATGTTTGTTGACAGGTGAATGTTGACATGTCTGTGTGGAGGTGTAAATCAGCCATGATGTTTGTTGACAGGTGAATGTTGACATGTCTGTGTGGAGGTGTAAATCAGCCATGATGTTTGTAGACAGGTGAATGTTGACATGTCTGTGTGGAGGTGTAAATCAGCCATGATGTTTGTTGACAGGTGAATGTTGGGGGAATGTGGGACGTCTTTGTTATCTCTCTTTTCATGACACTGGAATCTGATATTGGCCACATGTAAAACATAATGTGAACAGACTAACTAAATCAGGACAGAGCAACAGATGTGAACTGAACGCGCGGTGCAGTGTGAACGAAGAAGACAGGCGCACAGTTTGAATTCTGAAGGGAGATAGTGTACGTTTAAGGCAGTGAGACAATTCAGATTTCTGATTGCGGAGCAACATTTCAATGAGTCGAGAATTATCTTAAGATTGGAAGGGCTGTTTTTAATTCCTTAGCATTCACTTCTGATGAAATTAAGAGCACAATGCCTGGTTGTATGAACGGACGTAGAGCGTCCACTGAGCCAACTGGTCGAAGCGATAAAATAAAAAACAGTTTGATCCAAAAATTCATCACTTATCATAACCATCTAACATTAACAATCAGCTGCTGGAGTCCGCCTCTAGGTCTGTTATCATTCACGCAGCAGAGCTCACAGAAGGCTCAGTGTTACGGCCACTTTGGCCTGTATCCACTGCTCCAGCACCTGGGCCAGTTAAAACCATGGCCCGTTGACATCTGGACAGAGACAACGTCAACCATTAACCTGCGCTCTCAACAATCTAAGAATACATATTAGTGTGTGGTATCAATCTAAATAAAATAAATCCACCTAGAGAATACAGAAGGAGGCTTCCTTGAGCCAGCTCACCTGCAGGGTGAAGAGGCCCACCACCGGCTTGTGGTCGCTGATGCTGTACGTCATGTCACTGGTGTACGACTCCTGTGTGATCTTCAGAGGGAGCTCCAGGTCCTGGTCCCGGTCCTGGTCCTGGTCCTGGTCCTGGTCCCCCCGGGGCCGGAGCCGCCACAAGATCCTGTCGGTCCAGGCTGGCTTGCGTTTCTTGCCGCTAGAGCAGGAGGGGGATGAGTAGAAGAGTGGACTATAGAACGAGGACGGGGTAACAACATGGTACCACCATGGAGTAGATCTATGGATATAGAACCACCACCATGGAGTAGATCTATGGATATAGAACCACCACCATGGAGTAGATCTATGGATATAGAACCACCACCATGGAGTAGATCTATGGATATAGAACCACCACCATGGAGTAGATCTATGGATATAGAACCACCACCATGGAGTAGATCTATGGATATAGAACCACCACCATGGAGTAGATCTATGGATATAGAACCACCACCATGGAGTAGATCTATGGATATAGAACCTACTACCATGGAGTAGATCCATGGATATAGAACCACCACCATGGAGTAGATCTATGGATATAGAACCTACTACCATGGAGTAGATCCATGGATATAGAACCACCACCATGGAGTAGATCTATGGATATAGAACCTACTACCATGGAGTAGATCCATGGATATAGAACCACCACCATGGAGTAGATCCATGGATATAGAACCTACTACCATGGTCGTGGTTCTATATCCATGAACTTTGAATGACTTTCCTACTTTGAGAGATTAACATGTCATTGAGTGGAAAAAATAAGCCTGTCAAATCACCAACAACAACCATTCAAAGTAAGAAATAAGTAGGAAATGTGCTTGCTTTTATTGAAAGGCAGTTTAGATCCTCAGCACTGATCCTATCCTTATCTCATAATTACAAGATAATTATCTCATAATTAGATAGATATTATATATATTATATATATATATATATATATAGATAGATATACATAATTAGAGATATTTAACTCATATTTAGGAGATATTATCTCATAATTATGATATAATATGGCATAATTCTATCTCCCTGTGTCCCTGTATACCTCCCAATGTCTTGGTGCAGATATTGGTAAAGATGTATCATTGAATTGACAATGCATCTTTTAGCACAACATGTTGTTGGGGATTACACTGTTTCATGAATGAGAGGCAGCGCAGTCTTCTCCCAGCGTGGGGTAAATGATCCAACATCATGTTTGAAGTTATGGTTTGATTACGGGCTACCATCATGCATAGAGAGAAGGGCATTCCACAGCATAGCTCAAATGACGATGACTGGCTCAACAAATGGAGCCAATCATCCAATGGAGCTAACTGATAAGTATTGAACTCAGGACCGGGGCTGAGTTGGTAGGAACTACTGAGTGCTGAATAGTTCCTAAACCAAATGGATGGTGTTTGGACCTGCTGGTCACTAATCCTCCACTCAGCGTATCCCTCAGCCAGCAGAACGAGTTCAAAGACCAAAAATAAATCAAACTTGCTTCAAACAAAGCAGCCTGATTAGCTTTCCATTGTTCAATACGCACACATGTGTTTCAGATGATCCGTACCTAACCTAACCTCTCATGGATTCTCGTAGAGAACAGATTACAATCAAGTTTGAAGATCACTGAGTAGTGTACATCAGCAAACCCAACTATCTGACGAGACAGCTAAGGACCTTACACCTAGACCTGGACATATCTACAGTGAAAACAAGGTCCTCTGAATTTAGGAGTTTTGAATTCACCTCTTTGAAATTGAAAAGGGCATTTGAACCATTTCACAAACACAATTTCATATAAAAGAAGATATTCAAAATACTATATTCTATAGTACAAATTCAAGTGGTTAAAATACAAACATAAAAACTTCAAACCATAACATTTTGGCCTGCAGGGCATTCCAAGTAAAGGCCTGAGCAATCGACACCGAGTTTACATTTCAATACCGTTTAAATTGTAACCCTTTGTTGTAGTGATTTGATTTCATAAGTTACAGGATGGACCTCTTTGCCAAAAAAGCTAATTAGAACAACTACCAGAAAACAAGAAGAGAGTACTGGAGGCAATTAACAGGATGAAAAAACTCATTACTCATTCATGACTCTTATGATGGTTTCTGCTTTCTCTTATTTTTAGTAGTGTCTTTTTTACGTTTGTATTGTCCAATGATTTGCTGATGGATCTTTGTAAGTAATATGATGCATATCATGTAAATAATTGTTTGTTAAAATGTGACATATTCTACCACCAGGTGTGAGTGTGATTAGCCGTTACAAAGCGTTGGTAGACAAGGCTGGTAGACTGATCTATCCGTCCACATCTAGGTGGACACGCCCACTAATGTCAGAAGAGGCAGATTTGAAAAACGTCTTGTAACGGCTAATCACACCACACCTGGTGGTAGAATATGTCACCTTTAAACCATGTGACTTCTGTGTCAGACCCTAGGAGGACAAGTTAACGTCATGGCATTAGCCAACAGGGATCTTAATAAGCTCAACTGGTGCCAATATACTGGCCCCTTGAACAGCCCTGGGCTAGACTGGAACCCCCCCCCCACGTCACATCTCTTGCTGTGTGCATTGGGGAGGGGGTTACCTTCAGTCCCACGACATGTTATGTACAGACACTATGGTCGAAGGCTGTTTATAGCAGCTTAAAAAACAACCAGTGTTGCTAGATTGGGACAGATTTCCCTCCCAATCTGGCAAAACAAATCTTGGGAAATCTGGCAAAACAAATCTGGCCGAGTCTGGCAACACTGGAAACAACAGTAGAAAAGTTAGGTTAGTTAGGAAAATCAGAATTAAAAACTGTGTTAGGATGGCATGACATTGTTTAAATATTGGTAAGTGTGGACACTTCGCAGAATAAGCATTAGCCAGAAAACAATGCTATGGACCGCTGTTTGAGCTTGCTGTGCAAATACCACAAATCTGACAAAAATAATCTTGCCAAATAAATGTTGAGCAGAACATTTATTATGTATCATCAGTGGCAGCAGAACTCATTAAAGACTCATCATTTATGAGTGGACAATGAAAGCGTAGATATTGATGAACACTTTCATTATGTCAAACGCACAATACAAGTAGTTACTAGAAAGGTAGTGTATATAGAACAGGCATGGGTTAAAACATAAATATATCTTTAGAGATCTTACTTAAAGTCAAACCATGTCCTGTATGGCCTGTGAAGTTAAAGAAAGGAGTACATTTATTAGAGAGAGAGAGAGAGAGAGAGAGAGAGAGAGAGAGAGAGAGAGAGAGAGAGAGAGAGAGAGAGGAGAGAGAGAGAGAGAGAGAGAGAGAGAGAGAGAGATGTACCTGCTATCATAGACGTTGGAGTTACGGTCAAACTTGTAAGTGGGCTGGAAGTCCAGAGGGCCTTCATCAAACTCCTGCAGGATTGGCTCCTTCTTCTTCATCATGGTCAACTACACACACACACACACACACACACACACACACACACACACACACACACACACACTACCCTAATTACAACATTAACATTAACCTTGTTTTTATAATTACTGGTCAATCTAAAAGGAACTGTTTGCATTCTCCTTGGACCTTAATTAAGTAATAAATATAAAAGAAGTAAATAAATATCTTTACTGGCTCAGCCATTTTTGTTGTCGAGTCGCCTCACTGAACTCGGTATACTCTCAGAATTCCGAGGGGGACCGACCAAAAGGGGGCGTACCTCCTTGAAATGCCGCAAGAAAGCTGAGAGATTTCCCCACTTGCAACTCTGAAGGCTGGTGTCCGAATCTGGAACACAGCATGTGTCGGCTGCTATAAGGTCACGATGCTTACGTAGCTGCCGTGGCTATCGCTGTCTTAAACCCCGCCCACCATAAGGGTACTGTCTTAAACCCCGCCCACCATAAGGGTACTGTCTTAAACCCCGCCCACCATAAGGGTACTGTCTTAAACCCCGCCCACCATAAGGGTACTGTCTTAAACCCCACCCACCATAAGGGTACTGTCTTAAACCCCGCCCACCATAAGGGTACTGTCTTAAACCCCGCCCACCATAAGGGTACTGTCTTAAACCCCGCCCACCATAAGGGTACTGTCTTAAACCCCGCCCACCATAAGGGTACTGTCGGCTCAAACGGAGCTTCACTACTGGGCCACGGCGTGCTGGGCCTATGCTCACCCGCCGGTGGAAACGCGCCATAAGATACCTCTCTTCATAAGATACCTCTCTTCATAAGATACCTCTCTTCATAAGATACCTCTCTTCATAAGATACCTCTCTTCATAAGATACCTCTCTTCATAAGATACCTCTCTTCATAAGATACCTCTCTTCCTCTCTCTGACTGAGAGAGGCTAAGATAGTTCACATTTGCATTCCCACTGGAGCCACTAATGCTGATACTGATATCGACTGACTTTGTTGTGTAGATTCCTTTAACTTGTCCACTTCCCCCATAGCAGTTTAACTTGGCCTCTCCCGCCAATCCTAAACTCTCCACGATGGTCACTCCCACTTACCTTTGTTACCTGTATATTCCCTACCCACAATGCAAACGTTTCCCTATAAGAATCTTGTTCACCCATTGTCTCCCTGAATGTATCTTTGGTAACTTTGCTGCCTGTACTTTCCTATGATCATGCTCTAATATTAAATCAAATATTTCGCTGGTCGACGTGTCCTAAAAAGAAGTTTCTCTTCATCACTTAATCCAAACACCATTGCAGCCAGACTAATCTCATTAGCCCACAGGCTAATCTAAACATTGCAAAACAGGCTGTCATGTAACAGGACAATAAGCCTTATGCCACATGGTTTACACACTGAACGGAATGTGTTACCTGGTCCTTGCTCCAGAGCAGCTGGTAGGTTTGGTTCTCAATACAGGAGCGCACAAAGTGCATGCCATGGTCCTGGATGCGGAAGTTGAGATCCCCAAACCAGAAGAGCAGCCTATGAGGGAGCAGGGGAACAGGTCATTTCCTGAAAGGCCTTGTTGCCCGGACGCCTCCACACACACTGTGTGAGTGTGGCTGTCGCTCAACAACCTTCTGATGCGTAGAAATCTGAAGACTGCACTTTAAAAAAGGTATAATGTCACATAATGTCACATTTCCAGTTGAGTTGTGTTCCAACATTATCCCAAATGAGTTTGAATTGCGGTAACTGTGCAGTCACGTCTTCACACTCCTGTACCCCCTAACTCCTGGGGAAACACGCGGAAACACTCATCAACAGACCTCTTGTATGGATTTGAAAAGCTTACTCACATTCAGTACTACCATAAATCGGTCATGCCGAGCACCAAGCTAGGGCGGTGAGTCCCTCACACAGACGCTGAACAACACGTTGATTCTCTCTCTCAGTAAGGGTTAGTTACCCCCTCCGCACGGAGAGGACAACGTTCTCATACAACGTATCCAAATTTAATGAATCAGTTTGAGGGATGAAAGGAATACGAAAAACACTGGAAGGATTACGACAGATACTAATTGACTTGTTTTGTATGTAACGACAGCAATTGACCACAGCAAAAAGAACACTTAGGCTGGGTTGCACCAACATGGATTAACTCTTAAACTGGATTAAATCAAGGTTTAACTGTTAACCGTGTTGCATAAAACTTTAATATTTACTTTAGTTTAATATTAATCCTGGTTATATTTAACCCTTTGGTAATCTCAGTTTAAACTCCATTTAAACTGAGATTAAATTTAAATCTGTTGCACCAGTAATTTTAAACCTATTCTTAACCTGGTTTAACGGTTATGTTTAAACCACCTCTGGAGGAGGTTTATGTTAGGTTTATCAGTTTTCTTGACAACATGGCTGTATATCTTTGCTGAATGGGGTTAGAGGAAAGAGTTCATCGCAGGAAAATTATAGATAGGTTAAACCCAATTGAAATTTATGAAAATAGTTTTCACAGCTGCGGGATCATATCAATGATTTTCTTTGACCTGAGCTACCATGTTGGGGCAACCCAGCTAGAGGGTCCGTAATCACTGGTGGTCCTCCGCCAGTTTGAAACATCCGCCTCCTCTCTCCTGCCGCATTCTTTTTTGCCTTTGCATTGTAATTCAAGGCCGACCTGGGCTGTGCCACTTGGGCAGGGGGCACTCATTTTCTCCCCTCTGTAAATATAGACTCTGTAAATATAGACTCTGTAAATAAAAGCAACAAGTTAATCATTTATTCACGAGAGAGCTGGCATCTTTATCAAGCCTACATCGTGAATTTGTTCACATTTCACCAGAATCCATCATCACTAATCCTATTTTAATCCTTGTTTAAACTAGTTTAACTAATCCAGGGTTAAAACTAAGATGTGCAACGCGTCTCTGATTAATTATAAACCAGTTTAAACCTAGATTTACTAACCTAGATTAACCCTAAACCAGGATTAATTTAATCCCTGTTGGTGCAACCCAGCCTTAGACAACTCCACGTCCCTGCTGACCTGTGGTCCAGGACGGAGGGGGCCTGGGGGCACTCAAAGGTCTGCGTGTCCAGGATGCGCTCAAACTCGTCCAGGCGTTCCGTGGCGTACTGCATGTGGGCGGCCAGATGACAGTTGAGGAAACACAGACTGTGGCCGTAGAAGGACAGCCGGACAGACACCGCCCCCTTGTTACCCTGAGAGGACGGAAATAAGAAAGTTCCATTTTATTCATGCAGTGATGATCGTGGATTATTAGCCACGTTTCAATCGCTTAGCATTACGTTTTTAAAACTCTTTACTGAATGATGCACACACGATTCAGGCGTACAGGAAACATCAGAAAATATAAAATGCATTGCAATTAGGGGTGGGAATTGATACGTTTTTATCAATATCGATGCCATTGTCGATTCTGCCTATCGATCCAATTCCTTATCAATTCTCTTACCGATTCCTGAGTAGTTCATTGAGTGGCAAAAAAGGAGTTCTACACTGTCTTTTGCACCAAAAGCAACCATTTTTATTTTTTATATACTGAACAACACCATGACAACTTAACTTGAGCCGATGTCGAGGGGCCAGCTGCCTGAGAGCTATCTGTGTCATCCGCTAAAATGCATGAAACCGGAAAATATTTGTATGCAGCTCGCTCTGCCTTATTAATAAAAATGACTACACTACTACTATATAGGGCTGTCACTTTTGAGAAAAATCAAGTTTGAACAGATATCGAATATCAAGCAACGTATTCGAATATATTTGAATATCAGAGAGATATTATCTCTGATATAGAATAACAGATTCAATCACAAATGTATAACGTGACAAGAGGAGACATAAACAGGACTTAGGCCATATCCTCTTTGTTTGAAACAATCAACTTAATCAATATCAAGTGCCACTATGCATATCACAAAATTAGGCTATGCAATGAAAAACAAACGGAATCGGAACTGCACAGCACAAACAATGATGTGACAACTCAAACAGGAGACAGCAGCAGGAGTACTAAGGCTTATAGCCTATCTGCAAGAATATTTCATTAAGAAGATTTCTTAATGTTTTTTGCTAGAAACACCAGTCTATCAACTTGATCTGGATCAAGTGCGGCTCTCTTTTTATTCACGGTGATATGTGTCGCGTCTATGTTGAGAGAAGCGGGTATTTGTTGCAGCCCGTCTCTCCACCAATGCAGCGTGTTGCTGTCAGCGGGGATGACTTGGGGTCGCAGTTTACCGCTCAGGCTGGCTGCTCCGTGCGTTATCTATTTTCGAATCAGGATATATTATTTGCTTGATTAGCGTGCTTGACTCGTACGCAGGCTTTTGTACACATGGCACTCGACGAGAAAACTGGAAAACATCGCGCAGGGATCGTTAAGAAGAATCGATAACGTTGGAGGCGTACAATTCCGATGGAATTGGTTAGTTGGAACCGGTTCTGAGAAGGAACCGGTTCTCGATTCCCACCCCTAATTGCAATGTCAGTATTGATTTCCCACTCTTCATCCCAGTGATAATGGGATGGCTTGTATTTTCCCCCCTGGCTACACAGCCAAGCGGGTTACCATTACTGTACACTCACGGGAACAAGCCACTGGAGCTATGGCCACAGTGCCTTTTGACAGCCTTTCAGACTTTAAGGAGGTACAAACTACAGAAAACAGACCATTCAGACCACACCCCTCAAATCATTATGAGCTGTCTTTGACTTTCATATCTGGAATATGTTCTGGTTATTTCACATTTTGATATCCTGTTGTCCACTTAAAGCATGTTGGTTATGATGGCCTTTACTCACCCAGTAGCCCAAGATGCCAGTGCGGGTGAACGTGGACTGGATGTCTCTAATGAAGGGGACGTGGTCCAGTTTGGAGAAAACCAGTATGAGCAGACCCTGCATTCTGATGGACGACACCTGGGGAGCACAACCCCCCCCCGCCCTGCTTATGGTGGTGGAGAAACACGCTCAAGACATGACCCTGGTGTGATGCACAGACACACACAGGAACATGGAGGAGCACCAGGCCGGTGTATGGGAGGGCCGGGGGTGCAGGGAGCGGTCCCCTGGTGGGTTACCTTCAAGTACCCCAGGGGAGCCAGCGTGGTCATGAACAGACGGCTCCACCCGTCATCAAACGCCAGGTCAGCCACCAACCGCACAGGACCAGAGTACACCTCCTGGAGACTACACACGCAGCACGCCGTTCACTTCCACGTCAAAACCCCCAGCAGGCCCGCCCTCCCTAGGCCGTGCTCCTCGCCCCCCCTACCCGATCACGTAGAGGTCCGGCCTCCTGGGGGAGCCCAGCTGGAGCAGCGGGGCCAGGTCCTCTGCCGGGTCCGCCGTGGCCACGTTCCACGTGACCATGTGGAGCCTGAGGGACAGAGAGGCCCCTGGGTTACGCTCTCTGAGAAAGAGAGGGCTGTGTTTACTGTGAATCCGATAGACAGGGCGGCACTGTGACACTCAGCTGGTGGACCCACTGACAGCAGCCGGGGGGGTGCTGAGTGGAGCTCATAAAGAGACATCAGGACACGCTTTGAACTAGAAAACAGATTTTTGAATAACGAGGAGTTTCTGGCGCCGTCCATGGCTGCTATGACGCTACTCTGTGTTGTGGTTTGACTTCTTATCTGTTGGAACACACACACACACACACACACACTTGAGACTAATTCCTACCATGTCAGCATAATTGGCAATAAACTATTCTGATTCTGATTCTGATTCTTTGACTGTGGTTGTTGCTTTGAAGAAACAGAAGGAAAACAACAATCAGCTGTTTATTACTACTATGGTTTTGAAGCCATGGACCGATGCGTACATGGTGCCAAACGCGCGGTTGATCCCCTCCATGACCAGAGCTCTGATAGGGCGGGCGTCGACGGAGGAGTCTTGGTGGATGGGTTCTTTGGCGAGTGTGCAAGGAATCAAAGACTCTGTTTCTTTTCAGAACCTCAAAGCTTAGCAGTGAAAACAACGATTCACTCCTGTTGACTCTTAAAGGGCCCATGACATGCCATCAGGTGTGGTGTGATTAGCCGTTACAAGCCGTTTTGAAAATCTGCCCCTTATGACATCACAAGTGGGCGTGTCCACCTGGATGTGTGCTGGATAGATGAACATTTGCTCCAGTCCACTGGGTAGGCGGGTAGACTGATCTATCCAGCCAACAGATGCCATGTGAAATATCTGTAATCAGTTTACATTGAGAAATATTTGTCTTGCACGATATTGGGAAATTCTCTCTCTCTCTCTCTCTCTCTCTCTCTCCTCTCTCTCTCTCTCTCTCTCTCTCTCTCTCTCTCTCTCTCTCTCTCTCTCTCTCTCTCTCTCTCTCTCTCTCTCTCTCTCTCTCTCTCTCTCTCTCTCTCTCTCTCTCTCTCTCTCTCTCTCTCTCTCTCTCTCTCTCTCTCTCTCTCTCTCTCTCTCTCGGAACAGGTAGGGTGGCTAGACAAGGAATAGGCAACAGAGCTTATGCGATTAAAAGGAAACGACACATGGATTTCTCCATCACACATCATGAGGAGATTCATCTATTGTTTACTACCATCTTATTAACCAATACTATTGGGGAGCAGAGCTGCTCTCCGCATCCTGAGACCTGTACCACTGTATAAGAAGTCCTTGCTTTTTCCAACGCATCAGACTTCACCTTACGGAGCTCTTAGAGAGACGCAGGGCGAACTCCCACCTTGGGAGGCCTTGGGTTATTGTAGGTTTGTTGAATGATTATTGTTGTTTGTTGTATGTTTGTTATATGTTATTGTATGTTTATTACTTAAATAAATTAGACTAAATGTTCGGATGACTCTTTATTCTTAAAGTTTCTACAGAAACGATTGTCTTGGTGCAAATTCCCACCACAAATGGCCCTGGTCCCACCTGAAGCTTTCCTTTGCGTAGTTTTCATTTGATGCAGTCGTATCTGGCTTCTGTTCCTCGTTGTTCTCCATCATGGAATACCCTGATGGCGAAGAGGAACAGTTAACCACAGACCAATAAACAGCCCCCGATTAACCAATGGGTTTTCTGGGCCCGGGGGCCCGGGGGCCATCCAGGGCCGGCGATTGCGATCGCCAAAATGTGTTGGGGCCGGGGGCACCCAGTAGTGGCGGCCTTAATTCCCACTAATCATCGAATTAGAAGTGAAATTAAACACGCCCCCCCCCCCCCCCTCAACAATTACGCAAGCCGGCCCAGAACCGGCCCTGGGCCCATCACACATTTGTGCCCAGGGGTCTATAGTTTGTTAATCCGGCCCTGCCAATAAAGCGCTGTAATCCGTCCGTTAGGTCACAGAAGCAGAGAGACTGCGGATGCAGGGTTCAACACATGATTCAGCTTTAGGTCGGGCTTCTTTTGGTAAATGGACTGCATTTACCCATTCACACACACATTCACCCACTCATTCACACACCGATGGCGTTGTCAACTATGCAGGGCGACGGCCAGCTCGTCAGGGTGAGGCGTCTCGCTCCACACAGGAGGAGCCGGGGATCGAACTAGCAACCTTCTGGTTACCACCAGCCAACCCGCTCTACCTCCTGAGCCACATGTTGTTTGTCGTGTTTTTATGGTGCCATCCATTTGTATGGTGCGCCCACCCGTACGAGTCGTAAGGTGGAAACCTCCCAGCTCTCTTGCGGCATTTCACGGAGGCACGCCCCCTTTCGGTCGTAGCCTAAACCTTCCCACTCGTAGTTCTGAGAGTAGACCGAGTTCAGTGAGGCTGACCGCACGACTCCAACGAATGGTTTGCTAAAGAGGCTCATAATAACAACTCACAATAATAATGACCGGCCAATGAGAAACGGGAACGCTGTAAGCGTACGTCCCGTTCTCGCTACAGCAGGTCGGACGTACCGTAGCCTACCACACAAATGGAGAGCACCACGAGTCACCGAAACATTATTTGTCTAGACGACTGTGATTATTAGAACACTATAATAAACCCCAGCATCCCGTGATCCTGGCTCCAGATCGACAGTATTCAGGATGATCTATTATCTATCTGTCTATCTGTCTGATCTGTCATCTACCAGCTCGGAAACGATGTCCTGAACAGTGCCACTTACTAGCGGGCATCCGTTATATGACCGTGTTAAAAGGCTACTAGTGATATTTACCTGGTGATGCTTTACAACCTCCCGGATCGGCAGCAGTAGTGTGAGTATCGCTGTGCTCTTGTTGTTGTTGTGTGTCGGGATGGTACTTCCTGCATGGTCACATGTCAGCAGGCCAACAGTGCCCCCTGCAGGCCAACAGCGCCCCCTACAGGAGACCCCAAACACTTACTATCACATGTGAGCAGGCCAACAGCGCCCCCTACAGGAGAACACTTACTATCACGAAGAAATGATTGGATTTAGTCATAAAAATCGAGGAACCCAATATATTTTCATATTTATATATATAGAGCATAATTTGGAGAAAACTGGTACAAAATACTGTTCCTGCCAGTCTCCACCAAGCAGTTGGTGAATGTTCTACTCTGCTCTGAACTCATATTTATATATATAATTTAATATGACCCACTTGTTTTGTCTGTAACGACAGAAGTATAGAAGCATAAACTAAAGGCAAGTGATTATGTGCATGTTCAACAAATGATACCTCTAGTGCTGGATCCAATACAATTATTTAATCCCACATGAGCAAATCAAAAACACATCATTAAGTAGACATACCGTTTCAACCAGTGATGTTTATTTTCAGAGTTCAACTCACAATGTAGAACCTTCCTCTGATGCTCGCCCCACAGTTAGGACAACTGTTTAATTCAACGACTAGGACCCAATATATAAAAATAAAATAATTTATAGCTGTTTGGGAGTTAAACCCTTTGCTAACCCTGGAGTTACTGTATCATTTATGCAATAATGAATCCACTTTTCAACTTTAAAAACGATACTGAACATATGATGCCCAATTAAACCCAACAGAAACCAACAGTGAGCGCTTTGGTTGGCAGAACAGATCCGTCTGGAGGTCAGTCAGTCCGTCTGGAGGTCCGTCAGTCTGTCTGGAGGTCAGTCAGTCCGTCTGGAGGTCCGTCAGTCCGTCTGGAGGTCCGTCTGGAGGTCCGTCAGTCCGTCTGGAGGTCCGTCAGTCCGTCTGGAGGTCAGTCAGTCCGTCTGGAGGTCAGTCAGTCCGCCTGGAGGTCCGTCAGTCCGTCTGGAGGTCCGTCAGTCTGCCTGGAGGTCTGGAGGTCCGCCTGGAGGTCCGTCAGTCCGTCTGTAAACGGTTTATCCAGAGCAGTAGAACGGTTCCAGCAGCCTCCTCCGTTATGTAAACACTCAATCATCTACTTACAATTGAAAAATACAAAATAAGAATAAGCAAAAATTCCATATAACATTAGTCGTAATTAAAACACAAGTTTAATGTGATGTCAGTAACCAGGTGAGGAAGGGCTGGACATCAGCCAAGGTCGTTACAATCTGCATATTAAATAAACTCTCTCAATCTTTATACTCCATTTGAAAAATAGTATGCTACAGTTGTAGCATAAGCCGTGGTGTTGGACTTCAAGTGAGAGTAACTGGGGCCTCTGTGATGCTTATCCCAAGTGTTTGATGCAAAGTATTTCGATGGGTAGATAGCTGAGGTCTTCTGGGTCAGAGTGGGCTCTGCAAAGACACAACGGGAGCGATGAGCCAAGCTTTTAGTAAAAAAAACACTGATAAGTGACCGCAGCAAACACAGTTCACTTGTCAGGGTGAGTGATAAATGTATATTAATTCAGCAAATTGGAGAAAGAAAAAGCTGCAATAACCAGTAATGGGCAAGTGATGGTGCAGTTTCTGAACTTTAAATAGTATGGCGGGGTAAGGCTTCAGTAACATGAGTGAGACTCACAGTGTGGGCAGGTCATTCTCCATCGTCCACCATGCCTTTGATCTCCCCCTCTGCTCTCATCTAGAGAACATGGAAACACAATGTCAATGAACAGTGGAGCAAACACCCCAAAATCTGTCAATGGGCACCACCCCAATGTAATGGGATGGTCCTAAACGGCTGGTTCAATTAACCACCTGTTTAATTATAAAATTAACCACCTTCACCTGTTCTTAAGTGAGTACACGCCTTCATGAGAATATGAAGTAGCATTATTTATGCACAAAGCTTGTATATAAGTAGGCGTCCATTTCTGCAGAAGAGCGTTTCATAATAAAAGCCGCCAGGCAGAGGAAAAAAGTGCAGAAAACATAATCATTTGTCAAAACCATGTAATAGGAAACGTTTGGCCGAACAACATTCGATTTTTTCGCCAACGTATTTGACTCGTACGACAAGTGTAGACTACTCGTAGATTTGGTGTAATGGAAGCGCTTTACAATATTGCCAGACATTAAGCCATTCATACACAGTCACACACGCAGAGTCAACCACGCGGGGCGACCTTGTGCTCCCCAGCCAGGCCGCTCTACCTGCTGAGCTGCTGCCGCCCCACGAGTACCAGGTACCGAGAGCAGAGCTCACCTTGTACCAGGTACAGAGAGCAGAGCTCACCTTGTAACAGGTACAGAGAGCAGAGCTCACCTTGTAACAGGTACAGAGAGCAGAGCTCACCTTGTACCAGGTACCGAGAGCAGAGCTCACCTTGTACCAGGTACCGAGAGCAGAGCTCACCTTGTACCAGGTACCAAGAGCAGAGCTCACCTTGTACCAGGTACCGAGAGCAGAGCTCACCTTGTACCAGGTACCAAGAGCAGAGCTCACCTTGTACCAGGTACCAAGAGCAGAGCTCACCTTGTACCAGGTACCGAGAGCAGAGCTCACCTTGTCCAGCTCCTTCTGGGTGTCCTCCTCCATGCGCCGGATGTCGTCCATGGACAGGTCCACCCACTGGTCCAACGAGCAGAACAGCTGCCTGTGGAAGTTGTTAAACAGACGTGCCTCTTGCTGTGGAGAGGAGGAGGGATGTGAAGGAGAGAGGAGGGGTGAGCTGGACCAATGCAACACAATGGGATGAAACAAGGAGAGAAAAAGTTAATTACCTTATGGATTAAATTCTCCATTTTGCCTTGAATTACTCTCCATTTGAAATGGATCGTTACAAGCTTGTAAGCACACATGTGAGGGCAGCTGGTATTGTTCTGCAGCTCTGTCTGAAAGTTTGGTAATACAAAAACAGCTATTTTATTGTCAAACATTATGATATGGCAACTGCCAAACTTTATTATATGTCATGGTGGTACACTCACAGCCAGAGGTTCCAAAGCAATATTAGGCACAAGTTCTGCCCATGAAGTTACCTAGTAGTAATAGTAGTAGTAATAGTAGTAATAGTAGTAGTAATAGTAGTAGTAATAGTAGTAATAGTAGTAGTAGTAATAGTAGTAATAGTAGTAGTAATAGTAGTAGTAGTAGTAGTAATAGTAGTAGTAATAGTAGTAATAGTAGTAGTAATAGTAGTAGTAATAGTAGTAATAATAGTAGTAGTAATAGTAGTAGTAATAGTAGTAATAGTAGTAGTAATAGTAGTAATAGTAGTAGTAATAGTAGTAATAGTAGTAGTAATAGTAGTAATAGTAGTAGTAATAGTAGTAGTAATAGTAGTAATAGTAGTAGTAATAGTAGTAGTAATAGTAGTAATAGTAGTAGTAGTAATAGTAGTAGTAGTAATAGTAGTAGTAATAGTAGTAGTAATAGTAGTAGTAATAGTAGTAATAGTAGTAGTAATAGTAGTAGTAATAGTAGTAATAGTAGTAGTAATAGTAGTAGTAATAGTAGTAATAGTAGTAGTAGTAATAGTAGTAATAGTAGTAGTAATAGTAGTAATAGTAGTAGTAATAGTAGTAGTAATAGTAGTAATAGTAGTAGTAATAGTAGTAGTAATAGTAGTAATAGTAGTAGTAATAGTAGTAGTAATAGTAGTAATAGTAATAGTAGTAGTAATAGTAGTAGTAATAGTAGTAGTAATAGTAGTAGTAATAGTAGTAGTAATAGTAATAGTAGTAGTAATAGTAGTAGTAATAGTAGTAATAGTAGTAGTAGTAATAGTAGTAATAGTAGTAGTAATAGTAGTAGTAATAGTAGTAGTAATAGTAGTAGTAGTAATAGTAGTAGTAATAGTAGTAATAGTAGTAGTAATAGTAGTAGTAGTAATAGTAGTAGTAATAGTAGTAGCAGTAGTAGTAGTAGTAATAGTAGTAATAGTAGTAGTAATAGTAGTAATAGTAGTAGTAATAGTAGTAGTAATAGTAGTAGTAGTAATAGTAGTAATAGTAGTAGTAATAGTAGTAATAGTAGTAGTAATAGTAGTAATAGTAGTAGTAATAGTAGCACCAAGCAGAGCGTCACAGACTGGGAGCACTGGTTTATGAAGTACCTTCCAGTTGGGTCCCAGGGGCCCTCGGCCGGTCTTCTTCGATACGAAGGTGGCAGGATCTTCATCCGGCTTGTAATCCTGCATAAACAACATCAACAAGAAGGCTTTAAAAACAACTTAAACACCTTGAAACAGAGCGACCCACAAAGGAATCAGAGACACCAAGCAGGTCTTCACTGAATGACTTCAACCGACCCCCCCCTTTAGGAGACGCGTTGGTCCAGTGGAACACGCTCTCACCTAGACCTACCTTCTGTCCTACTTGAGTTCGGTCAGCGATGTCGATGTGAATCACCTCGGCCTTCTTCCAGTCATCAGGGTCTAGTCCGTGAACCTGCAGCGGGGCCATGCACCTCCATGGTTACCATGGATATTAAAGGAGAACCAACCCTGAAACCACTTACGTGATCTGGATTAATCCTGGTCCAAATCACCACTCAAATGCACCATGTTTTGAAAATGTAGGATCAGATCTAAGTATGAACCCTTCTGTACGTTGCATGCTATTGAACGTGCGACATTTTTTAAACTTTAAAAAGTGCCCGAAAATAGACCACAGAAGCAATGGAATCATTTTAAAATCAAACACTTAGTATACTGTGCAACGAGGCATTGGGACTACAGGCTCCACGTTGAGTCGTCTTACATTGTCCGTCTGTCCCATGTCGGGCTTGTGCCACGTCTCGATCTTGATGAAGAAGTTCTCACCCATGTATTCATTCTGTAGGGGAGAGGGTTGATAAAGTGAGTCAGTTCTGTGCACACACACGTGAAATCAAGCCACACACACACACACACACACACACACACACACACACACACACACACACACACACACACACACACACACACACACACACACACACACACACACACACACACACACACACACACACACACACACTAAACTCTGGGCTGCAGTACTTACAGTTAGAACTGGATCAGTGTGAGGAGAGGGAGGTCACGGCAGGTGGTCGGGACAGGAAGGACAAGAAACACACTCCTTTACATTTGTAGTATCGCACCAATACCAAGAGAACAGTTCTGCGCTGGCAGAAGCACTACAACACTCTTTAATGTCGGTGGAGTGCAGTCAGTCTTCTAACTTCATGTTTCTATTGTCCGAGCGTGTTCATGTGTATGATATATGATATGAGCTTTTAATCTGTTTCCTTGTTTGTAAACTGCCTGACTGAGATCACCCTATGAGGGACAGATAAAGGTTGGGTCCCTCAGAGTTCATTCTTTAAACTGCAGTCACAGTAAGAAACACCACTGGTCACCAGCCTGTTGAAGGATGTGGCCGGTGTGCTAAGAGCCCAGGTTAATTGTTGACATTGTCCAGGTGAAAAGCAGGATTTGTATTCAACAAACAGCCTGTGGCAGTATTGGTCCGGTCCTACACTGGGCAGCTGGCGAGCCGCTGAAACATAGTCTGTGTGAATACTGTTTAAATACAGCCTCAGCATGCTGTGTTTCCACACACAACGCTGATGGCCAACCAGGGCCGTTAATATGCAGGTACCTATATATATATATATATATATATATATATATATATAAAGACAAAAGATACAGCTCTGGAAGCTGCTAAGCACTCGTTAGTGTTTCATAAAGGATAGATCAATTAATCACCAATTCCGGAACCCATCTAGAAGCCATCATAAATCATGGCTGATTTATATCTGGACTTTGAACACGTCAACAGTTATCCTGGGTTCTTCACAAACTTGCCAAATCCTTAAACCTTATTCAAAATTGTGGCTGCGGCAGACAATTACCTGTTCCACCATCTCATTTACTGTGTGTAACAATACATGTACATAAAATACACACATACACCTGTACGTGCGTGCGTGCCTTACTTGTTCGACAATATGGATAGGCATTCCAGGCCTTCTCGTGAACCTCAAGAGAACCTTTGGGTGCCAGCGCACGAAGAAATTTGGGAACTTTACTGCAGACAAAAAAGAAATGGATTCAGAATGGAGTGACACCTCTTGTTCCCAGATGCTCATGTGATCACACCATTACGAGTCCAGTCTTGTAAAGCCGATAGGGGGACCCCTTCAGCGCTAGGACCACCTGGTGACGGACAGACGTACCTCTGCAGGTAGTAGATCTTGTGCGTGTACTGCCCCTTCTCGCCGTCCTTCTCGTAGGGCTCGTTGATCAGCACCTTCACGCCCTCGCCCCCGCCCGTCTCGTTCTTACTGGCCTCCGCCACGGCGTACAGCTGACCCACCTGGTACTGCACGCACACACACCAGGGACACACACAAGCAACGCAAACAATGACACACGCACAAGCAAAACAAAGCGGAGAAGAGTGGGGACCACAACAGCCACAGGGCGGGGCCGCCGGCCCGCGTGACCACACGACCTGACCTCCGCTAACCACTTCCTCCTCCTTATCGGAGACACCGACTTCAGCACTAGAGACACAATTGAGACACACACACACACACACACACACACACACACACACACACACACACACACACACACACACACACACACACACACACACACACACACACACACACACACACACACCCCTCCCCCCCCTCTGAGCTGGGTGACATCAGTGGAGAATGAGTCATAATGACAGTAATAGCGCTGGGCTGAGACGTGGCGGAGTTGCCCTGTGAGTCACAGGGGCAGAGCCACAGAGGGTTGAGTCAACACACTGTGTAGGAGTCAACACAGAATCACCAGGACACCGTTCAGGCCCCCACACAACCACCAGAACAGTCTGGTGAGCTCCCTGACCTGAGTCTGTTGGCTGTGTGCTGTGACCTGAGTCTGTTGGGTGTGTGACCTGAGTCTGTTGGGTGTGTGACCTGAGTCTGTTGGGTGTGTGACCTGAGTCTGTTGGGTGTGTGACCTGAGTCTGTTGGGTGTGTGACCTGAGTCTGTTGGCTGTGTGCTGTGACCTGAGTCTGTTGGCTGTGTGCTGTGACCTGAGTCTGTTGGGTGTGTGACCTGAGTCTGTTGGGTGTGTGACCTGAGTCTGTTGGGTGTGTGCTGTGACCTGAGTCTGTTGGGTGTGTGACCTGAGTCTGTTGGGTGTGTGACCTGAGTCTGTTGGCTGTGTGCTGTGACCTGAGTCTGTTGGGTGTGTGACCTGAGTCTGTTGGGTGTGTGTTGTGACCTGAGTCTGTTGGGTGTGTGACCTGAGTCTGTTGGGTGTGTGACCTGAGTCTGTTGGCTGTGTGCTGTGACCTGAGTCTGTTGGCTGTGTGACCTGAGTCTGTTGGCTGTGTGCTGTGACCTGAGTCTGTTGGGTGTGTGACCTGAGTCTGTTGGGTGTGTGCTGTGACCTGAGTCTGTTGGGTGTGTGCTGAGACCTGAGTCTGTTGGGTGTGTGACCTGAGTCTGTTGGGTGTGTGCTGTGACCTGAGTCTGTTGGGTGTGTGACCTGAGTCTGTTGGGTGTGTGCTGTGACCTGAGTCTGTTGGGTGTGTGCTGAGACCTGAGTCTGTTGGGTGTGTGACCTGAGTCTGTTGGGTGTGTGACCTGAGTCTGTTGGCTGTGTGCTGTGACCTGAGTCTGTTGGGTGTGTGACCTGAGTCTGTTGGGTGTGTGCTGTGACCTGAGTCTGTTGGGTGTGTGACCTGAGTCTGTTGGGTGTGTGACCTGAGTCTGTTGGGTGTGTGACCTGAGTCTGTTGGGTGTGTGACCTGAGTCTGTTGGCTGTGTGCTGTGACCTGAGTCTGTTGGGTGTGTGACCTGAGTCTGTTGGGTGTGTGCTGTGACCTGAGTCTGTTGGGTGTGTGACCTGAGTCTGTTGGGTGTGTGACCTGAGTCTGTTGGGTGTGTGACCTGAGTCTGTTGGGTGTGTGCTGTGGTCGGTCCGACCGCCTTTTCTCGCCAGACTGTCTGACGACCGATAACCTGGTTGTGTGTCAGGGCCTTTAAACACATCAACATATGGTGGACAATCACATTTAATCTGACCTTCCATCTTCATTAACATAAACAACAACAATATTCTCCTATACTATATTTATTTATTAAGTTATAAATAAATATCTGCATCTAGCCTGGCAGGGCTAGATGCAGTCTCTAAGCCCTCATACAGAGTCCTGATGCAGTCTCTAAGCCCTCATACAGAGCCCTGGATGCAGTCTCTAAGCCCTGATACAGAGCCCTGATGCAGTCTCTAAGCCCTCATACAGAGCCCTGGATGCAGTCTCTAAGCCCTGATACAGAGCCCTGATGCAGTCTCTAAGCCCTCATACAGAGCCCTGGATGCAGTCTCTAAGCCCTCATACAGAGCCCTGGATGCAGTCTCTAAGCCCTGATACAGAGCCCTGATGCAGTCTCTAAGCCCTCATACAGAGTCCTGATGCAGTCTCTAAGCCCTCATACAGAGCCCTGGATGCAGTCTCTAAGCCCTCATACAGAGTCCTGATGCAGTCTCTAAGCCCTCATACAGAGTCCTGATGCAGTCTCTAAGCCCTCATACAGAGTCCTGATGCAGTCTCTAAGCCCTGATACAGAGCCCTGGATGCAGTGCTTCTGTCTCTGGCGCAGTGACAGAAGCAGGCGGGCGGTGGCCTCATATTTCTGCGGCGTGGATGCTCCCGTGTGTCGCTGTGAGCGACTAGGATCTCAGGAATGCCACCTGACGTGTAGAACCAGTGTGTGCGTGTGTCACGTTGGCCTCAACCGTCTGATCCATCAAAGACAACAGCGACGACAAAGACCAGTTGAACAGTTTCACGGTACTGGTCTGGTTCAGCCAGAGTGTTGTTGTTTTGGCTTTTTTCAGATGAATCGGTAGGCAGTGACAAGTCAGCATGACAGACTCTGCCATGGTACCACCTCCTCATAACATAAGGCCTATTTCTGAGTGTTATTCAGAACATAACATTCCCAAGGTAAATAAAGTATATCTCCACAACTGTCAGGGCAATAACATGAAATATTGGTACAAAAAGAAAAGATAACACCTGTGAGACTGCAGGTGAAATAATCAATGTGGATACTACCCGGTAAGAGTGAACGAAGCTAGAACACAGCATAGGTTGAATAATTCATTTCTGCTTGAAATAAACGTCATGTTTTAGATTAAATACAACTAAGTGCATTATCAGTTGGTCGCCCTCTTACTCTATAGGCCCACAGAACAAGAGCTGAGCTGAGTAAAGAGAGCAGAGATACTGAGGTTTTAGTAGAGGTAGTAGGTTTAGGCAGATCTCCAAATAATCAATAAATCCAAGGGAGATTTGACAATATCAACTTGATGAAATACAAACAGGTATCTTCAGAACCTAATTTACAGCTTTGACACTTGACCCCTCAATTGAAAGGTCAGGTCGAATAGAATTGAATGAGACCAAGCCAAACAAAGTAGCAGTAGCACCTAAGGCCATCAGAGAGTGACAAACAATGAGTGCTGTTATTGGTTGGTGGCCGGTGGGGTGGACTGTTGGAATCAGTGGAGTCTCAGCTTTCATTTTTTGTTTGTGTAGATCAAATCACGAGAAAAATATCACTTTGGCTGTGCATGTGAGCAGTTCTCTGCAACTATTTTTGTAACGTGCTTCATATTTTGTTTGGGGGTTGGAATTTTCTTTTGTTTAGTCAATAATGGTTATGATAGACTAAAAGTTAAATATAATCTCTCTAGGGGTGTCTCAAATGGCTTTTTTGTTTAAATAAAGCTTAAATAAATGCCTTGAAACGTCTTTGCACATTTTGGTGGGGGGGCTTTACCTGGATATGGGCCAGAAGCAGGGGAAGGGCGTTAGGTGAAAACAAGAATGAAGTATAGCAAGACTGATACTCCCTCAGGCTTAAGACCCACAACACATCTTTAACAACACTTCAGAGACTCAAGACTCAATGGTAAATGTAGGCTAACTAGGGGAGAAAAATGTATAAATAAATAACTTGATTAATGTAATAATCGCAATTATTATCTTCTGTGATTCAGAATAAATTCCACAACTTCCTTTTATTTGATTTAAATGTCTTATGTTTACATTTCTGCATTTATATTATTGCAATCTGTTGATATAACCTTTTCATAGCACAAAGCGGACTGGAGTAAATTGGAGATCCTGTGTTCCCTGAACATAGACACCCATAAGTACTCAATCAACCATCGACTTTGAATCCAATTCTGACCCCAAGAAACTAAACCGGCCAGTGGTTCCAACTTTGAACAGTCATGTACCCTCTGTGACGATTGGCATCCTACAGAGCAGCCCCAGCAAACAGACAGCTCACTGAAAGGTTTGGTTCTTAATTCTGCTGACAAACAACATTTGAATGGGCATTTTCATATACACACAACATATAAAAACAAGACCAAGAGTAAACTGTGTAGATCTTTCAGTGATTTAGTTTCCTGTCATAGATAAAAGGAAGGGGAGTATTGCAACACTGGGTGGGTGCATACATTTCTTTTTGGGACTGAGACTTCCAGGTCAGCCACAGGACTGTGTGGGAAGTGAAATCCCAGATTGATTTTGAGCACCCCCTTGATCAATCCACCTATTCCACTTTGACAAACGCTGCCCTAAGTGGTTGAGAAAAGGATAATAATACCCCAAGTCATTCTCAAAGCACACAGAAAAAAACACATTTGCTTACTGTGATATTAGCTTAAGGCAACGTGCCTCTCTTCAGTGAGACCACGAAGCAGAGGCACCAGCAGGCTGGCCCTGCCCTCATGGCCTCACTCAAACACCCCTCCTGTCAGCGTAGTTACCAATCCTACTATGGCCACGCCAAGACCCTCCCTACTCTGTGATTGGCCGGGTTTCATGCAACTCATCTGGACGCTTTAGAACTCTACGGTACCCTCGCTGTGAGCCTTCGAGAGCGTCACAAAAGAGCCCTAACCCTAACCCTAATCCTAACCCTAACCCTAATCCTAACCCTAACTACAGCAGCTAATATCAAGCCAGTAAAAGTGCGGTAATCTAATCCATAGACAGTAGAATCAAAGATAGGGGTGACGTGTGTGACGGACCAATCAGAAATAGAGGCGGGCGTGTCTTTCCAGGATAACGGCGTGGCCATAGTAGGATTCGTAATTCGTACCCATGGGCAATGATCCTCATTTTCAGTTGCAGTTTAATTCATAGCTTTTCCTCCCTGAGTCATCCTGTGCAGTGGTAACCCGTTTTACCGGAAATGACTCCCATCACACAAAGGCATCGGTATTTAACAGGTACTTAGTCCACGGAGGTGCAGGCACACCAGTAGTTCTGGTTTGGCTGAGGTACAACCAAGTTCATTGAACATTCATCGTTCTCGCCAAAGCGGCTTTCATGGGACAAATTGACGGGTTCATTGTGAAGAACAATGTTCTAATGTACTAGTGGTATTTACACAGCTTTGCTCTTGTCAGTTGACGCTCAGAAAATCTCATTAACTGATGCAAGCTTAAATCCATGCATAAAAACATACAAAGAAAAACCTTTCTGACATAGTAGCTCATTATTCAGGTTTAAAGCCCAGATAATGGAATGGTTTCTTTGGAAGCAATGGGAGAGAGAGAAGGTGAGAAGAGGAAGGGGACTGGAGAAAGATGATGACATTGTAAAGTTGGACAGTAGGTCGATAGAGTCCTTACCTCTTCCACGGATATGGGCAGGACCACACGGCTGGAAAAATAGAGACAAGAAAAGGAGATTCATTAGGATTTTCCCTATCAACACTGAAAGAGGAAGCGCAGTAGTGGTTTAAGCCTATGGGCCGAGCACAGTGAAACGCTGGCTCAGCACTGAGTCAGCGTGACCTTTGGTCCAAGTGGATTGCGTCTTGGAAGAGTCCATGGTCTTCACATCCATGTGACCCTGTTTCCTCACAGTTTGTTTAATTTAATCTGACTTATACCTTGTTAGTCAGTAGGTTAGCCCCCTTTTGAGTAATTCTACAATTTAAGGACATTTTGGACCAGAGAGGTTGTTAGGGTTGTTCATAAAGCAGGTTGTATCTTGCACTATGAATGTAAATGTAAATATCCATCTTCTGTCTTGGTGTAACCTACATCATGTCGGTCTTGTGTGCTATGATACAGTAGCCATTTAATGGCCAACTGTTGCTGGTCCACTGAGACCTGAATATTTCATTAGAAACAGATCAGTGTGGCAGTGGGGCTGGCTTAAAGCCTCACAGTGGCTTTTAGAAACATGACAAGACTTCACATCATGCAGCACTCATTCATCTGCACTGGTCGTCTGCATCCACCATACTTTAAACAATTGTGGAAACATTATTTCCCTTTGGTCAGGAAAGACTCCCAAAACAGGTTGAGATGGTTATTAGTGCCTGCTTGAGACTGTCTTGGTGGTGCGTAAGGGTATATACATCACCCTCGAAAATGATGAATGAAAAAACGGAAATAACACCTGTCTGCCATCAGGTGACCCTGGACTGGGCCTATCTACAGTGTGTGTGTGTGTGTGTGTGTGTGTGTGTGTGTGTGTGTGTGTGTGTGTGTGTGTGTGTGTGTGTGTGTATGTATATATATATATATATATATATATATATATATATATATATATTCGCCTACACCTACTAGATACACTCACCTATCAGCCTATCAGTAGGTCTAACCTTAAATCAATGAAGAACGCTTAACACCTTTTAGTATACATTCATATATATATATATATATATATATATATATATATATATATATATGAAGAACGCTTAACAGCTTTTAGTATACATTCAACATTGATCGGACCTCACTGTTCGTTGGGAATCCGGATCTACAAAAACATCCAGGGAAAGTTGCGCTGCATTCTCATTCCATGGTCTATCTCTGGTAACTACGTTCGTATTGTTCGATTAGGGTCTACTTACAATTCTTTGATGAGCATTGTGATTGTCCTTTCCGTCCAAAAGCAGCATACACACTAATGTAGTCCAAAGGCTTCCTTGTTGGTCGACAGCGCCGGTCCTAGAGTTTGGAGTTGTATTGGGTTTCTTCCTGAAAGATGCGCTTTGTAGAAAGGGGCGGGGCGTGGAGGATCGGACCGCCCCCGCAGCTCCAGGTGATACTTCTGTTAGCTCCACGTGATACCGCGTGTGTGTGTGTGTGTGTGTGTGTGTGTGTGTGTGTGTGTGTGTGTGTGTGTGTGTGTGTGTGTGTGTGTGTGTGTGTGTGTGTGTGTGTGTGTGTGTGTTACTCCAGGTGATAGTGTGTGTGTGTGTGTGTGTGTGTGTGTGTGTGTGTGTGTGTGTGTGTGTGTGTGTGTTACTCCAGGTGGTTGTGTGTGTGTGTGTGTGTGTGTGTGTGTGTGTGTGTGTGTGTGTGTGTGTGTGTGTGTTACTACAGGTGATACTGTGTGTGTGTGTGTGTGTGTGTATGTTACTCTAGGTGGTTGTGTGTGTGTGTGTGTGTGTGTGTGTGTGTGTGTGTGTGTGTGTGTGTGTGTGTGTGTGTGTATGTTACTCTAGGTGGTTGTGTGTGTGTGTGTGTGTGTGTGTGTGTGTGTGTGTGTGTGTGTGTGTGTGTGTGTGTTACTACAGGTGATACTGTGTGTGTGTGTGTGTGTGTGTGTGTGTGTGTGTGTGTGTGTGTGTGTGTGTGTGTGTGTGTGTTACTACAGGTGATACTGTGTGTGTGTGTGTGTGTGTGTGTGTGTGTGTGTGTTACTACAGGTGATACTGTGTGTGTGTGTGTGTGTGTGTGTGTGTGTGTGTGTGTGTGTGTGTGTGTGTGTGTGTTACTACAGGTGATACTGTGTGTGTGGGGGGGGTGTGGTAGAGGCCATCCCTGTCATCACATCAGTCTAGTTGGACTACTTTCTTTGTCAACACTGCTTCTTTCCAGTCTTGTTTGACCACTTATACATCGGATGAAGTCTTTGGAATAAAAGACAAAGGAGTTTCTCTCCTGAATTCTCCAAAGTGGTGTTCATTCATTCAATAAAGTTGTCCAACCTACAAGCGATGTTACACATGTTAAAATAAGAAGACATCTCAGCTATATTCAACCTACTGTATATTCCATAATGTTATGTTCCAACAATTGTTTTAATTTCACGTATTTTTCCCTATCAAAAGATATAGTAGGTATAGAAAATGAATAGGTTTACAAAGACTTAATGTAGAATGGTGATAAAAACACAACACACCGTCTTTACAAATGATTATGTTTATTTTGCATTACGTAGTTCCTTTTTTTCTCTCAGTGGAAACAATTAAAAACATAAATCAATATTTCAATGACTGTGGCTAATGTAGAATAACACAATATAAAATCATAGAAGTCATAGGAGAAAAATAATTTGCACAAGAAAAGTGGGAGTCAACAAAGGCATTGGTGATTGAACTGAACATCACATTTCACATTGTCACAGACAATGAAATACCCCAGGTACCTGTCTCCGGATATGAAACATTTAGGCTTATCAATCGATAATCAAAACATAAATTATTGTCATACCAGGGGGAGAGCGATGTCCAGGGAGTGATGTAATTGAAAGAGGAGACATTTAAGATATGGCAGTAGGCCTATAAGAAAATTGCTGATAAGATATATATTCTGAGGGAATTAAAATATATTGCCTGGTAACTCACACTTTCTCTTATCAGCCATCTGCTGGCTCCTTCAATCCTTTTAAACTGACCAAAGTAACATGGTTAGATCGGAACGCAACAAGGCCCTTACTTTGTGAGTTTGCTGACCTCTAGAGGTTAAAAACATTTCTAAGAAGGTTAAATACGTGCCAAGCAGATGTGGCTGCTCTGTGATTGCATGGCCAACACGTCTTACATTAAAACAGTCTCAAAATCTGACTACAGTGAAAATAAATACATAACAAGTGTATCACACTGTACGGATAAACTTTAAAACAAGTTATTCCATTATAAAGGAGCTCTGGAGGTTCTCAAATCCCTTGAATTATTTTACAATTACCATGTTTGATGTGTTTCAACCTTCAGGTCGCAGCAAACTCCCAAAATATTCATCTAGTGTGTCTTATGAGCTCCTCTTTAGAGACAGCCTTCACACTGCTGGTCTGGGTGGCCTCGGTTTGGGGGCACATCGAGGCCATTGGGGATGAATTGCCAGGCAAGTGAAGAAGCCGTATATCTATCAATATATCACATTCATAGTGCTGGGCTATAGTAAGAACATCATTTTTTCCGTATACCTGCATCTCCTGCTCCTCACAGCAGGTCGGCCAAGAGAACACAGTCTGTTCACAAGAGCGTAACATGCTGCTCAGAGAACAGCCTCTCCTGGCTCCTTAAAAGGTTAATAAACGCATGCGATCTGCTTCATGTCATGATGAAAAGGTTCTAGAATCTACGCAGTTATTCGTGTGAGACTGACGGTGTGTTTCTTTGACAGAGAGACAAGACTCTTCCACTAGTTTTCCTGAATATAAAAAGGTGCATTCCATTTGTTAAGCAGTTCTTTTCTATGTATATAAAAATAAACATTTGCATTCTTTATGTATGTATTTTTGTAACGGTGCACATTTCAAAGAAGTAAAGGAACCATATGAGGGCCTGTGGCAGGATACATGGTGCATAGGGCAGGATAGATGGTGCATAGACCATGGTACATGGTGCATAGACCATGATACATAGACCATGGTACATGGTGCATAGACCATGGTACATGGTGCATAGACCATGATACATAGACCATGGTACATGGTGCATAGACCATGGTACATGGTGCATAGACCATGCACAACGAGATCCCGTCCACTGCAGGGGGGCTTCCATTCTCCACGTCTACGTTGCGTTCATTACCCCCCCCCATGAGTCTTGTGTCTCATCTGTATTTAGGTGTGTATTAGTGAGTGTGTGTATCGTTCCACGGGGGCGTTTGTGTATTTCCATTGTATTACACAACTACAGCAGGCTGCTACCATAGTAACGGCCCAGCAGACTCCAGGTTGGGATAGGTGGAGCCAGAGGGCGGGGCTTGTGTCCTGCTTTAACCGTCAGAAGGAGAGGGAAGGAAAGGAAGAGCCAAACAAAACCTGTTCTGGACCTCAGCCACCAATCACAAGGCTCCTGCACAATGACACACAACCTGCTGGAGGAGCGCACTGCTTGTACCACTGTGGATGTGCCCCTCAGCGAGCCTGCTCTGACTCCAAGCAGCATTTAAACCTTATTCAAGCAGTTTCAGTGTAGCTTTCTATTGAGGGGCAGCCAAACCAATGAACTAGTTGATATATATATATATATATATATATATGCGTAGCTCAATGGAAGTGAGATTACACAATTGAAACAGTTGCAGATCTACTGTGGCCTTTCTTTCATGTTGACTCAACAGTTCAGCCTGTGTCCCTCAGATATGGCTTGTAGCTTAATCTGGTATTTCAACTAGCACCTTTTCGGACTTAAAGATTACCGTCATGTACCTGTTTAGTCATGTAAAAAATAAAATAACTAGGACAGGTGACCATGGATACTATTATTGCTACAGGGAAACAAGGACATGTGTGTAGCAGTAAAAGAAACACAAACTACAGAAGAAAACAATAAGAACGCATCTCCCTGATTCTCTTCTCGCGTGCACTACTCCTACTGCCACTCAAAACCAGAGAAATATCCTCTTCTGCATCAGCCTCCGTGTTCAACATCCATCTCTGAAATGATAGTTCATTGAAAAAATAAAGAAACATTTGTGAACTGCAGCCTAGTCTGGTCTAAGTAGAGAACCCAGTGAACTGTGAGCACCAGACAGTCAGAACCCGACTCCCACTCTGACCCCTGGAGCCTGACTGTCTACTGTTTGAACTGCATGGCCTCATTTCTCCCCTGTGTGAACTGTAGTCCATACACACCATGATGGACAGTAGGTAGGAGTGCAGTGGCACCTTATTGCTGGTATAGGAAAAGCCAAAAAACAAAGACCAACATGAGAGTCACCAGCAGCCTTGAAAGCAGTGTCTTTGTCACACTGCTACCACGGGGACAGTCAGAGTCCCGTTGGACGGTGGAGCTCCGTCAGTGTGGTGGAGGAGGATGTTGGGGGGGGGGGAGGGGGAGTAGAGCCCCTGAATACATTACATCAAAGCTGCGTGTCAACAACAATTACATCAACAACAAGAAGGTTCCGCCAGAGCAGCCTAGAGGAGGTGCGGTCTGACGGCCAGCCAGCCGGCGCGTCCCGCAGAGCTGCTCACAAAGCCTTTCCCCGTGTCGGTTCATCAAAGTAACGTAAACCATCACACACACATCCCAGAACAATGGTTGAATCATCCTGCTCTCTGACAAAGAGTAACGACCAAAACACTCCACCAGCGATCCGATCCCCAGACTCTGATCACCATACGAGGACAGGCAGGTGGACAACACTTTGGTGTGCTGCACTGAATGGCCAACACCACTGTGTCCTTACTATCCTCATGGCTGCTGCTCACCAGGGGTTATGGATGGAGCTCACTGGGGCAGAAGGACGTTTGGGGGAGCAGTATATCATATCATATATTCTCTCTTCTTCTAAACAAAATCCAGAGGTTGGTGATTGGTGGATACATTACCCCCCTTGCATGTGCCGGCAACTTTAGGCAGGTTCATCACCTCCATGTCTAATACCTCCAGCTGTTTTCTTCAACAGATGTGTGTGTGTGTGTGTGTGTGTCAAGTCAGTGCAGACAGCAGAGGGCCAAACGTCTCGTGTCACTGTGCACAAACGGTCCTGTGTGACCCAGCGGGCTCCAGAGTGGCGTCACTCACTGTGTGTGTGTGTGTGTGTGTGTGTGTGTGTGTGTTTGGGGGACTGTGAGGAGACTAGTGCGGCTGAATACACTTTCAGACAATACAAGAAAAGAGAGGATGAGAGGAACGACCACATGAACAGAAGATGGAGAGCAGTCCTCTTCTCCCCCCCCTCTCCACAGTCCTCTCCCCCCCCTCTCCACAGTCCTCCCCCCCTCCCTCTCCACAGTCCTCCCCCCCCCTCTCCACAGTCCTCCCCCCCCCCTCTCCACAGGGCCTCTCTCCCACCTCAGGGGGCCAGAGATCACTAGACGAAGACCTCAGGCTTGATGGCGTCGGCGTCGGCGCCCTGGCCCGCGGCGTTGATGTGGGCGTAGGCCTTGGGGTCGTCGTGGCGCTCCTCCCTGAGGCGCGTCAGGTGGCGGCTGTGGCACAGCAGGTAGAGCGGCAGGCAGAAGCCCAGCAGGCTGAGGCCCAGCAGCCCCACGTTGACCTGAGGGAGGAGGACACACCCTGAGACACAGAGGCTGCGCCTGACAAACAGCAAATACAACCAGGGCTCCTCCCCAGTGTTTCAGCTGCACCCCAACCGCACTACGGAGGAGAAAGGGGGAGGAGCCGGCGGCGTGCGGCGGCCGGTGTGGTGCGCACGGAGGGATACTCAGCACAGAGCGTCGGCGGGCGTACCCAGAGGGGGTCTCCCTGCAGCGGGCCCACCATGGCCATGAACAGGGGCTGCTGCAGCAGGGCGAACAGCGCGCTGATCAGGGACTGCATGCCCGTCAGACTGCCGAACTGGGAGGACGGGTAGCTGGCAGGGACAAACAGCACAATGAGAAACACTGCGTGATCCAGGGAACCGACGCTGTGACAGAGGACAGGGGACTTACACAGCTGCGTAGAGGCCTCCGACCGCAGAGTGGATGAACCCTCTCACCACGGTGTGCAAAATAAAAGACAAAATCTGGAGATCAGAAGAACAAAATCGACCACGTGGGTTAAGAAATGTAATATAGTACACGTAGTATCAAGTGTGGCCACCAGGTGGCAATGAAGTGCTTCCAAAGAGCATCAGCTGCATTGTAATGTGTCTCTCAGGGCTGAACATGATGTTTTATATTTCACTCCCTTCAAGATAGTACTAGTCTCTCTCTCTCTCTCTCTCTCTCTCTCTCTCTCTCTCTCTCTCTCTCTCTCTCTCTCTCTCTCTCTCGCTCTGCAGTGCTGTGTACACGCGTGCGTGCGTGCGTGCGTGCGTGCGTGCATTGCGTGCGTGCGTGCGTGCGTGCGTGCGTGCGTGTGCGTGTGTGTGTGTGTGTGTGTGTGCGTGGTGCGTGCGTGCGTGCGTGCGTGCGTGTACCTGTAGGGGCAGGTTGGGGACGATGCAGGTGAAGCCAAACGCCACCAGCAGCAGGTTGGTGAAGATGAAGGCCCGCGTGGCGTTGGTGAT
>NC_140274.1:1479282-1489308 GCF_964030765.1 Micromesistius poutassou | reverse complement strand
TCTCAGGACGAGGCAGAGCGTCTGTAGGGGAGCTGAGCTCTGGGACCACTCTTACGTCACAGCTCACCCTGCCCACGGCCGCCGACCCAACCATCACCGTCACACACACACACACTGCGCTGATGAATGAATCATCAGTCTGTTTTTTAGTACCCAGTAAGAGCATGGAGCAACATGAATAATACATCACTGGTGCCTCTCTCTCTCTCTCTCTCTCTCTCTCTCTCTCCTCTCTCTCTCTCTCTCTCTCTCTCTCTCTCTCTCTCTCTCTCTCTCTCTCTCTCTCTCTCTCTCTCTCTCTCTCTCTCGCTCATGTTGGGCTGTCCTGTGATGCAGATGTGTGTAGTGATGACATCACCCTGGGGCTGATGCTGTGTTCCAGATGCCTCGGACACCAGCCTTCCGAGTTTCACTTGTGACGTAATGTCCTGTCTCTTAGCACTTATAGCGTTCCCGTTGGTCTTTGTGATCGTGTCCTGTCATTGGCTAGTTGTTGTTATTGTTAGCTACATTAGCCTCTTTAGCAAACCAGCTCAAAAACAAACAACACAACTTTACATTGTATTACACGCACAGCAAGACCGTGCAATGCATACATTGGTGACCGGAATAAAGTAGCAATGTAATCAAGTGTGTAAGAGCATTTAAAATCAACATTAAAATGACCAACGTGGTACAAATACAAAGAAAATAAATCTCTTCACGGGCCATTTTTGTTGTCGAGTCGCCTCACAGAACTCGGAACTCCGAGGGGGACGACCAACTGAGAGATTTCCCCACTTGCAACTCGGAAGGCTGGTGTCCGAGGCATCTGGAACACACCGTGAGGCTGTCCCGCCAAGTACCGCCCTCCCCTCTTTAGACAACCACTCCCTCTCTCCTCTCTCTCTCTCTGTCTCCATCCCTCTCCCTCCCTCTCCCTCCTCCCTCTCTCCCTCCTCCCTCAGCCTTGTACCCAGCCACCCTGTGCCCCCTCCCTCACATCACTACAGTCAACCATCGTTTACCTTACAGCGTCACTACACATGCTTCTGCATAACTGGTTACTGCAGCATATTTCTGCTTCTTAATCATTTGTTTCTTAACGGTGTCTGTGTGTAATATTCTTATGTTTTTATGTATATGCAAAGTGAAGCCAAGGCACCTGTCCAGCTTGCGTGGACAATACGGGTGTATTGTACTTTCTCTTAGTAACAGGGAACCATGGGATTGGGAGCTGTGAAAGGCCAGTGATATAGATACGTTCACAGAACTCACGGTCAGCGACGTGAAGGTCATGCACATGCCCCCAAAGCCGTTCATCGCCAGCGCGAAGAAGATGAGGATGGAGAGATCTGACACAAGGGAAGAAGAGTCACGGCGTGGCGTCATGTTCTTATTACACAGAGAGCCCATACGGATGATGTATGTTAACGCATTGCAGTGCAGAGATACATACTGGCCGGGTCGCTGGCTCCATAGGCGATGAGGAGGCAGGAGAAGGCAAAGCAGGCACTGAAAAGAGAAAGGATCAAGAATAAATAACAATAAATAATCCCAAAGACTGCATATGCCAACAGAGTCACAGGTAGAGACCATATTCCATCATACTCTTTTGCATTTTGTTTTTGCACGTCGGAAAGATGCCGACCAATGGCAACAAGAAAAGCTGGGTGACGGGGTTCTGGTACATGTACTGGCACTGCAGGGCTGGGATCCCAGCGGCCAATCACCTGCCAAGCAGCCTCAGCTTCCTGGGCCCGTATTTGTCCATGACGATGCCGAGGGGCAGGGTGATGGCGGAGAGCAGGAAGGAGCCCACGGTGAAGGCCAGGTTCAGCATCTCGTCCTGCTGCTTGCAGATGGGCCAGCCCTTCATCTCCAGGAACTCCTCCTCCCCCTCGGGTTGGTCCTCAGAGAGGTTGTAGCTGGAGTCGTTGCCTAGGAAACAGGAAAAGCATTAGTCATCATAGCGAGTGTAAAGAAAAAAGAGAATAAAGATTGAAGCGTTGAAGGGGCTTGAACAAATGAACGGATGTTGAATCCTGAGTCAGGGATAAAAATGAACCTCTTATATATATATATATATATATATATATATATAGATATATAAATATATCACTATATCAATATATATATATATATCAGGACCTCTGAAACTAGGCCCTTAATGAATGATATATTTAGATTATATTTGATACGTATATAATCCTGTTTAAGTGTACAGTACTGTTGAGATCATGTTATCCACTCGTTTTGACAGCTTGTGTTGTGGTGTGAATGTTTCCCACGTTGCTGTAAACCAATCAGATGGATTTGTGTTTTGATTTGAAAAGTATTGTAAGCCAATCACATTCTGTAAATACTTAATATAATAATAATAATAAAATGTATCTATCCTTTGTATCTTTATTTACATTGCTGGGCAGTTGTTGAGCTGTAGGCCAATCACATTCTGTAAATAGTTTATGGCCGCGAAATCTGTGTTTTTTGTGGGGGTTGTGTCTGCGGAGTTCAACGTGTGAGCGGTTGGTCCAATTAGAGAGAGGTCCTCTAGAGAGAGGTCCTTTAGAGAGGTCCTTTAGAGAGAGGTCCTTTAGAGAGGTCCTTTAGAGAGGTCCTTTAGAGAGGTCCTCTAGAGAGAGGTCCTCTAGAGAGAGGTCCTTTAGAGAGAGGTCCTCTAGAGAGAGGTCCTTTAGAGAGAGGTCCTCTAGAGAGAGGTCCTTTAGAGAGAGGTCCTTTAGAGAGAGGTCCTTTAGAGAGAGGTCCTTTAGAGAGGTCCTTTAGAGAGAGGTCCTCTAGAGAGAGGTCCTTTAGAGAGAGGTCCTCTAGAGAGAGGTCCTTTAGAGAGAGGTCCTCTAGAGAGAGGTCCTTTAGAGAGAGGTCCTTTAGAGAGAGGTCCTTTAGAGAGGTCCTTTAGAGAGGTCCTTTAGAGAGAGGTCCTTTAGAGAGGTCCTTTAGAGAGAGGTCCTTTAGAGAGGTCCTTTAGAGAGAGGTCCTTTAGAGAGAGGTCCTTTAGAGAGAGGTCCTTTAGAGAGGTCCTTTAGAGAGAGGTCCTTTAGAGATAGGTCCTTTAGAGAGGTCCTTTAGAGAGCGGTCCTTTAGAGAGGTCCTTTAGAGAGAGGTCCTTTAGAGAGGTCCTTTAGAGAGAGGTCCTTTAGAGAGAGGTCCTTTAGAGAGAGGTCCTTTAGAGAGGTCCTTTAGAGAGAGGTCCTTTAGAGATAGGTCCTTTAGAGAGAGGTCCTTTAGAGAGGTCCTTTAGAGATAGGTCCTTTAGAGAGGTCCTTTAGAGAGGTCCTTTAGAGAGAGGTCCTTTAGAGAGGTCCTTTAGAGAGAGGTCCTTTAGAGAGGTCCTTTAGAGAGAGGTCCTTTAGAGAGGTCCTTTAGAGAGGTCCTTTAGAGAGCGGTCCTTTAGAGAGGTCCTTTAGAGAGAGGTCCTTTAGAGAGGTCCTTTAGAGAGAGGTCCTTTAGAGAGGTCCTTTAGAGAGAGGTCCTTTAGAGAGAGGTCCTTTAGAGAGAGGTCCTTTAGAGAGGTCCTTTAGAGAGAGGTCCTTTAGAGATAGGTCCTTTAGAGAGAGGTCCTTTAGAGAGGTCCTTTAGAGAGAGGTCCTTTAGAGATAGGTCCTTTAGAGAGAGGTCCTTTAGAGAGGTCCTTTAGAGATAGGTCCTTTAGAGAGAGGTCCTTTAGAGAGAGGTCCTTTAGAGAGGTCCTTTAGAGAGAGGTCCTTTAGAGAGGTCCTTTAGAGAGAGGTCCTTTAGAGAGCGGTCCTTTAGAGAGAGGTCCTTTAGAGAGGTCCTTTAGAGAGAGGTCCTTTAGAGAGCGGTCCTTTAGAGAGAGGTCCTTTAGAGAGAGGTCCTTTAGAGAGGTCCTTTAGAGAGAGGTCCTTTAGAGAGGTCCTTTAGAGAGAGGTCCTTTAGAGAGAGGTCCTTTAGAGAGAGGTCCTCTAGAGAGCGGTCCTTTAGAGAGGTCCTTTAGAGAGGTCCTTTAGAGAGAGGTCCTTTAGAGAGGTCCTTTAGAGAGGTCCTTTAGAGAGCGGTCCTTTAGAGAGGTCCTTTAGAGAGGTCCTTTAGAGAGAGGTCCTTTAGAGAGAGGTCCTTTAGAGAGAGGTCCTTTAGAGAGAGGTCCTTTAGAGAGGTCCTTTAGAGAGGTCCTTTAGAGAGCGGTCCTTTAGAGAGGTCCTTTAGAGAGGTCCTTTAGAGAGAGGTCCTTTAGAGAGGTCCTTTAGAGATAGGTCCTTTAGAGAGGTCCTTTAGAGAGGTCCCAGGCAGCAAGGCTGCCTGGGTCAAGGCGACATGGAGGGAGCAGTGGAGGTCAGCAGAACCATCTCGGCTACACCATTACATTAAAGATCCCACAGACGTTCCTGGCCAGCACCTACCCCGAAAGCAGTGGACAACCCTCAACCGCCTGAGGACAGGTGTGGGACGCTTCGGGGCAGCAATGCTGAAGTGGGGCATCACAGACAATGCCCAATGCGAGTGTGGAGACCCAATACAAACTGTGGAACACATCCTAACCAGCTGCCCCAAACACCGGCCCCCGAACGGCGAGCGTGGACTAATTGACCTTGATTATAGGACGCTGGACTGGCTCGCCTCAACAGAATTGAAGGTCTAAGGACATACGACAGAAGAAGAAGAAGAAGAGAGAGGTCCTTTAGAGAGAGGTACCCTAGCTGCCTAGCTATCTTGCAGCGGTGGACGCGGCCTCCAGGATCATCGGCAACGCCTGGGATCACAGAGTTTTCCGGAACTCATGACCGATGGGTCATGAGTAGCATACACTTATACTGACCCACACACACTCTATCGCCCTCGGACTGTCAGACATTTGGACAGGCATCGTAGCCAGCTGTCACTGTCTGGTCCTCTGCACTGAGACCTGGTCCACTGAGACCTGGTCCACTGAGACCTGGTCCTCTGAGACCTGGTCCACTGAGACCTGGTCCACTGAGACCTGGTCCACTGAGACCTGGTCCACTGAGACCTGGTCCACTGAGACCTGGTCCACTGAGACCTGGTCCTCTGAGACCTGGTCCACTGAGACCTGGTCCACTGAGACCTGGTCCTCTGAGACCTGGTCCTCTGCACTGAGACCTGGTCCACTGAGACCTGGTCCTCTGAGACCTGGTCCTCTGCACTGAGACCTGGTCCACTGAGACCTGGTCCACTGAGACCTGGTCCACTGAGACCTGGTCCTCTGAGACCTGGTCCACTGAGACCTGGTCCACTGAGACCTGGTCCTCTGAGACCTGGTCCTCTGCACTGAGACCTGGTCCACTGAGACCTGGTCCTCTGAGACCTGGTCCACTGAGACCTGGTCCTCTGAGACCTGGTCCTCTGCACTGAGACCTGGTCCACTGAGACCTGGTCCACTGAGACCTGGTCCACTGAGACCTGGTCCTCTGAGACCTGGTCCTCTGAGACCTGGTCCTCTGCACTGAGACCTGGTCCTCTGAGACCTGGTCCTCTGAGACCTGGTCCACTGAGACCTGGTCCACTGAGACCTGGTCCACTGAGACCTGGTCCACTGAGACCTGGTCCTCTGAGACCTGGTCCTCTGAGACCTGGTCCTCTGCACTGAGACCTGGTCCACTGAGACCTGGTCCACTGAGACCTGGTCCACTGAGACCTGGTCCACTGAGACCTGGTCCACTGCACTGAGAGCAGACCTGTTGCCCACCGGCCCCCACGTCGAGCACACTCTGTGTGTGTGTGTGTGTGTGTGTGTGTGTGTGCGTGCGTGCATGCGTGCGTGTGCATGCGTGCGTGTGTGTGTGTGTGTGTGTGTGTGTTTCATGTATGTTACACGGTTTCACTAGTTCATTTTTGTTGGTTATTCATTGTTAGCCTGTTAAGACGAATAATAACCCAGCCTATGTTTATGTATACTAATATAGGATAATTGTTCTCTCTCTCTCACAAGTGTTTTTACTGGGGGAGAGAGACAGAGAGATGGAGAGAGAGAGAGAGAGAGAGAGAGAGAGAGAGAGAGAGAGAGAGAGAGAGAGAGAGAGAGAGAGAGAGAGAGAGACAGAGTAAGAGAGAGAGAGAGAGACAGAGAGAGAGACAGAGACAGAGACAGACAGTAAGAGAGAGAGAGAGACAGAGATGTGGGTGTGTAGTTATTTTTACATGGGGGAGGGAGGGAGGGAGAGAGATGGGGAGGGAGGGAAGGCCTGGTCAACTGAATGTTGTTGTGCACTGGAGCCTTTAGGACACACAGCAGCGTCTCCCTCTGTCTTGTGAAATCAGGATGTTGACGAGCAGAGCAGAGGACTGTCTGAGTCAGCACGGGCCAAGGTTTTTTGTTTTGGAATATGGCATCATCAAAAGCAGAAGAGAGGAAGTCACACAAACGTCCCTGATCAATGGTTCACTCGTGAGCAACAACAACTCCTTCTGGTTCAACGTGTACTTTCATTTTACTGTACATTCACTTTAAGTATTAATTGTTTGAATTCAAATTTCAGCCAATGAAATCCTTCCAAACCATCTTCTAGGAAGACACCCTTATTACTCTTATTTCTAGTGGAGTGATTTAAGGTGTATTCATGTGTGTGTGTGTGTGTGTGTGCGTGTGTGCGTGCGTGCGTGCGTTTCGCACCCAGAGTATGTTGGTTCCACACACGCTGCGGCTGCGGTTGGTTTTTGGCAGACTGGAGGTAACAGTCTGTTCCAGCGAAGGTTCGTTTAGCTGACTCATTAACAGCTGCTCAGATCAGACCGGGGTCAGTGACCACACACACAAACACACTGTTTCATTTGAATATATCGTGTTAATCTTCTGATTGAACCAACATCAGGAAGGGGGTACACCTGCTGAGTTCATAAAACACCTTTTGTTTGCTTTATTTTCCTCTTGTAGCATTATTAATTTATTCATTATTAATTACTAACCCTAGCATTATTTTCCCCTTCTGCATAGCTCCCCCCAGCGAGTGTTTGCTGTGTAAATCACAGACTGTTTGAGGACAAACACGGTCCTGCTGTGAGGCCAGAGGACCCGTTAATAACGAACCCAGTCCGGCCGTGGCTTTGCGTCCATGACAACGGTTGTGGTGACGATGATGTGGAGGATGCGGAATTGTATCTCGGTTTAGACGGTAGAACTAGCTTGAATGTGTACCACGCGCTGATCATTGACTCTCACCAAGGAGAACAAATAGCAACGCCAGACAAACTGGTCTGGAAACAACGGAGAATCCACAATGATTGAATAAGTAGGCCTTTACAATATAATTCCTACTTCCATTCTGGTTGGATGTGATTTATTGAAAATACTTAATGTTGAATATGCATTTAAAGTCTGTGTTGCAGGGTTAATTTTCCAATGAATTTGTGCAATTTGCTTGTTGGTAATAAACATTTGAACGGTTACCCATTGTATCTAATGTTGTTGGGTATCACAAAACAGAATTTAATACGAAAAAGAAGGTACGATTTTAGCGGTTTGCAATTTATTCTAATTTCCCCCACAATGCATTGCATGACGTCACGTTGGGGAGACGACAGACCAAAGCCCCAGTGAGTCCATTGAGAGTAGAGACTAGTAAGAGAGTGTTGATTATACAGAACAAGGGAGACAACAAGTCTGACTGGACATACACAAAAGACATCACATTAAAACTAGACACATGCGTTGATAGATGGATATAGATAAATATGTTATATGTTATATATAAAAAATTTTGCCAAGCGGAGCCAGCCAGTCCTGTGTGCGTACGCAAATTAGCCATGCGCGCCAAACAGAAGAAGGACGTAATGTTGAGAAGTCATACTAAAAACGGATAGCAAGCGAAAGCTAAACCAGAGTGTATCACTCACACATGTTGGGTCCATTCTAACTTAAGGTAAGAGGCTATTTAAATCTTTGCAGTGACAGAATGTTGATGATAGAACTGATTGTTGTGCATAAGATGAGTGTGTGCGACTGTGCGTTGTGTCCTTTCCGGCTTCGCACTACTGCATGGTTAGTTGTGGTTGGTTGTGGTCTTAGTGAAGCAGCCTAGCCTTGGAGTTGGAGAAGTTGGAGTGATTGTGTACGTGCGTGCGAGAGCGAGAGAGAGAGAAAGAGCGAGAGAGAGCACACTCGCCGTGGTGATGTTTGGCTCGTTGTGGGCTGTCAGCATCCGCCAGATTGGACGAATGTGCTTTGCGTGTCAATGCTGTATCTGTCTGGTTAAATAATGTCACACGATCGGTCATACTGCAGGCTCTCATTTGCAAGTTCACTGATTGCGTGTCTGATAGGCTATATACCTGGCATTTATTCAGTTGATTGCTCTTCTAAATGCACCAGATTGATGCCAATTATTGTCGTGTTTGCATTGTAATGCACATCTTTGCCTCTCCTTGTTATAAAACAACATGCATCGAAACAACTTTAGCCAATGCAGCCTCCTATGTCAGTGTTGCTTTACGAATACTATAGCATATCGGTTTATCAAAATTGTTAAGTGTGTGCGTGTGTGTTGTCATGTAGGCTATAGACTGATTGTCTTGGCTTGCATCAATGAAATATTGTAATGTTATAGGCCTACGGCATATTGAGGAATGTAGATTGGTATTAAAGCAACAATCGCAAAATTGTTGCTCCCCACGAATATTGACAGGTATTTCGCACACTGGGTAAAAGCTTAGAAATAAACACTAGGCAAAGATGTTGTTACTGGAGCTAGTAGGCTACCATCAAAATGTGGGATAACTAATCAAATATGTTTACAATGTCGGGGGGAAGATTTAATTAGGGATTATCTGGGGGGAATTTCACAGGTGGGACTGGCAAGTTAAGCCCATAGCTAGCATTATGCCTTCTATTTCTAGATCTTCTGACTAAGTACCGGTACGTATCTGAACTAACAACATAATCACTGTCACTAGATATAAAGAAAACGTTGACTTTCACTCGCTGCTATTCACTGACAGTAAAAACGAGTGTTGTTATTGTATGCACTGCTGTTCATAGACTAGCTCCAGCGCTCGTTGCTGCGCTGCTAAATGATAGCAACTCTTCACCCATTCTCCTCTGACCATGCATTTAATCGGCTTTGACGGCCATCAGTTCTCGGCAATTCCTCATTCGCCCTCTCACGTCTGACAGGTTCGAAATTATACGGTTGTGGGCCATCATACATGTAATGTGTGGTTCTTGCCACCTCTTCCTCATCCCAGACGCCCTAGTTCTAACACTAGGCTGAGGCCACCTCACCACGTCTCCCCAACGTGACGTCATAGTTCTAGTACTAGGCTGAGGCCACCTCACCACGTCTCCCCAATGTGACGTCATCGCCGAGTTACGGAAGAAAACACCCATTACTACCAAAAACGACAAAAACTGGACTTTAACGCTATTTTGGAGTCATTTTATTAATGATATACTTATTTTGAGTGCTTTATGTACCCATTAATCTAAACAACAACATGGGCTTTAATATGTATGCTGTTACTATTGATGAACAGTCTATTATTTATATTCAAGTCTGTTCTACTCCTGATGTAGGGCTGTATGGTATGGACTTAAATGTATATCACGGTATGATTTGAGGCATAGACGGTAACGATATTATATCACGGTATGTTAATTGTATCTTCTAATTTCAATATAAATGCTTCTGAAGGGGTAAAATACTGGTTTGTCTGCAAAACTGCATAGAATAAATGCAAAATCTTTTCTCAAGTTACTTCCATTTGAAAAACACTAATGTTTAATAGTATGGATTTCTTTATCCACTTACTCGCGGACCTTGCCGTATAGATTTGCCATCTCAATTTGGCTGAAGTGTGTGCGGGCAGGTAACGCGTACCTGGGATCGAGTGTTTTGACCATCTCTTTAAAGCCCTTTCTATCGACCTTTTGAAAGGGAACCATGTCCTTACACAGGTAAACAGTGATGGCGTTTGATATCTCGTTCCACCGCTGGCTTTTTTTGTCATAAGGACTGGCTTTGGAAATGCTACCAGCGCCTGCTCGTACGGTGTGGAATGAGAGCTTGTGAAGGGACTATTGCGCAAGCACGCAGGCATGCAGCAAGCGTGCTTGCGCAA
>NC_140274.1:1464282-1474282 GCF_964030765.1 Micromesistius poutassou | reverse complement strand
CGGTACAGCGGAGGAAGGCATGTGTACCGCGAGGAGGTCTTTTACCAGGACAAGATGGTAACTCAGATTGTAGCGCACACAGACGCCACAGGCGTGGTACGCCGTGTGGAGCGTGGGTCTGCTCTGTGGTGCGCCCCCTCCCTCCCTCCCTGGCTCCTCGGTCCGCTGGGCTCTGTCCCCCGTCCCGCTCAGCACTTAGTGTCACAGTTTACTAATGTCCAAGAACTAAGTTAGCATGGACCGAGTCAGGCTCAAAAGGCACATGTCTGGCAGACAGAGTAGCAGAACAAGTCAACACATTCTCATCTCTTCATCTCCTCCTTCCTCTCACACGTTCCTCACCGTCCGTCCGTCTCCTAAGCGTCTGTATGCTGCTGCTCTGTCTCTATCTACGTACGGAGTCTTTAACTTGAAGCATATTCAGGATTAGATCAGAAAATGCATCCTACTGTCATAGTACAGAGTCACAGTGTCGGTACACACCCCACCTTTGGTTTTAGGGCCCTTCTATTCCTCCAGCCCTGTATGGAGGAGCTCACCAGGGGATAGTACGACGCTGGCCTCCTAAAGCTTGACTTCTCCTGTTACCCACAGCCTACATACTATCAGCTCTGTCTCCCACGGCGCCGGGGCACAGGCTCTGTCCTTCAACCATGTCAGAAAGGGAAGAACCAGCTGGTAAAGCAGTCCAAACAAACTGAAGGAAGGAGCAACGGGCTACTTAGTAACACGTTCCACCCCCTCAGACCAGACCCACCACAACCTCCCCCCACTGGTTTCCACAGTCATTCCCAAAGTTAGGATGCAACAAAAGCGCAAGAAAATGTCACCGAAATAGGTTATTGCTCGGCTTCATATATATATTTATATATATATGTGTATTATTTATAAAAATCTGAAATTCAAAACAGAATCAGTTTTAATACCCAAAACACCTCCCCCAAAAAAATAAACATAAATATATCAATTAGTTTTACGGAGCTTTTGTTTTCTAAATAGCATGTGCTATCCATGTCATTGAAAGCTGACGTTTGATTGGCTGAGGCAGAGCGGGCTCTGCGTTCACGTGATTGGTGGAGCATAGAGGCTGGGGGAGGGGGCGTGTTCCCTCCAGAGTGGGCGTGTCCCTGAAGCGATCATCGGGAGTTGAGTCGGGGAGCGGTCTGAAAGTGAAGAGGTGAAGAGGTCACTGTGGATACACACTATCTGGAGCCTTTGTTGGCCTTTTATAGGTCATTGTCATTGGTCATTTACACACCAAATGAAAAAAAAAAAAAGACAAATTCCAATATTCCAATATACTCTTACAATATTCCATTCATCAGCTTTCCCAAAGTGACTTAAAAATAGTCATTTTTTTATTCAGTATTTGATCTTCATAACTCATTACTTCACCTTTCTTGGTCTTATAAATTAGCCGTCTCTTTATCGAGTTTTTGCTAAAATGCTTTTGACTTTTATTTGAATGCATCAGCTGCCTTTAATACAAACATAATACCCACTGGCTAACAAACACCAGCACCAAAAGAGCAAAATGAGAGATTATTACGATTCTGAGTATAATGTTGCGCTGTGATGAGCACTAGGTGATTACCAGGTCATTACCATTATTGTTTAATCTCCTAAGGGGTTCATAGGCGAGGTACAGCCAATAGGCTGAGGTAAAACCAGTACTTTGTTTCTTATGATAGCCCTTAGAGCTAAACACAGGTGTAACTAACAATGTTTACAACAATGTTGTGCACTGGCGTTCCCAGAGACATATTTACAAAGACGCCACATTTACTGCTTCAAACTACTGCTGGGGTACGTCGACGTCACCGCCATATTGGGAAGGGCACGACCGGCCTGACTCTAAAGAACAGAGAGCAGGGGATTCAGAGCACTGGAGAACGTACCGTTCTCAACCCGTTTCATGAGTCGCTCTTGATTCATATTGAATCATAACATGTATTTATTTATATTTACTATATTTCTAGTTAATGTACCAGCGCTTACTTTAGGTCTCTCTCTGTGGTGCGGTGCCTCATGGCCTACAGGCCTACAGTTAACTTAAGCCCCTCTCTAAGCCCTGCTCATGCAGCTCGGGGATAAAGGCCTATTGGGGGTTTCTACATATTCTCAAAGGATACGAGGATATAGGTCCCAGTTCTTCTCAGGTATTATATCAGGAGATGAAGTGTGTACTCGCTGTACTCACCACCGCCAAGTGGCCGTTCTTGGCCTTGGCCACCAGCAGCTCCGAGCCCGGAGTGAAGTCGATCACTCCTTCTTTGCCCTGACTCAGGGCGAAGGTGATGCTGGACCCAACACATGTCACACAGGTCAGTGAAAAGAGCTTTTTTCTGCGTCAGCGTGGTGTGTGTATTCTGTGGTGACTCACTGGTGCAGAGGGAGGTGTAAGTGTAATGGATGATATTTTACACACACACACACACACACACACACACACACACACACACACACACACACACACACACACACACACACACACACACACACACACACACACACACACACACACACACACACACACACACACAGGTCCTCACCTGCCCTGGTTGATGTTGACGTTGTCGGCTTTCTCTCCACAGATGGCCACCTTGGTCAGGGTCTCGATCACATGGTCACTCTGCAGCACCACGTCGCCCTGGGGGAGCAGACAGCGGTGAGCGCTCTGCTCTCTGGAGCGCTGCTCTTAGTGTTAACGGGTTAACGCCTCACCTTCTGCTTGTTGTCAGCGCTCGGGACGTGCAGAACAAACACACCGTCACTCAGGGAGCTCACCGAGATCCCTGAGACACACAGAGACATGAGGAGGGTGAGGAGTCTGTTAACCCTAACCTCTAACCCCTAACCCTAACCCTAACCTCTAACTCCTAACCCTAACTCTAACCCCTAACCCCTAACCTCTAACCTCTAACTCTAACCCCTAACCTCTAACTCTAACCCCTAACTCTAACCCCTAACCCCTAACCTCTAACCCCTAACCTTTAACTCTAACCCCTAACCCCTAACCCTAACTCTAACCTCTAACCTCTAACCCCTAACTCTAACCTCTAACCCCTAACCCTAACTCTAACCCCTAACCCCTAACCTCTAACCTCTAACCCCTAACCTTTAACTCTAACCCCTAACCCCTAACCCTAACTCTAACCTCTAACCCCTAACTCTAACCTCTAACCCCTAACCCTAACTCTAACCCCTAACCCCTAACCTCTAACCTTTAACTCTAACCCCTAACCCCTAACCCTAACTCTAACCTCTAACCTCTAACCCCTAACTCTAACCTCTAACCTCTAACCCCTAACTCTAACCTCTAACCCCTAAACCTAACCTCTAACCTCTAACCTCTAACCTCTAACCCCTAACTCTAACCTCTAACCTCTAACCCCTAACTCTAACCTCTAACCTCTAACCCCTAACTCTAACCTCTAACCCCTAACTCTAACCTCTAACTCTAACCCCTAACTCTAACCTCTAACCTCTAACCCCTAACTCTAACCTCTAACCCCTAACTCTAACCTCTAACCCCTAACTCTAACCTCTAACCTCTAACCTCTAACCCTAACTCTAACCCCTAAACCTAACCTCTAACCCCTAACCCCTAACTCTAACCCCTAACTCTAACCTCTAACTCTAACCCCTAACTCTAACCCCTAACCCCTAACCCCTAACCCCTAACTCTAACCTCTAACTCTAACCCCTAACTCTAACCCCTAACTCTAACCCCTAACCCCTAACTCTAACCTCTAACTCTAACCCCTAACTCTAACCCCTAACTCTAACCCCTAACTCTAACCTCTAACCTCTAACCTCTAACCCCTAACCCCTAACCCCTAACTCTAACCTCTAACTCTAACCCCTAACTCTAACCCCTAACTCTAACCCCTAACTCTAACCCCTAACTCTAACCCCTAACTCTAACCCCTAACTCTAACCCCTAACTCTAACCTCTAACTCTAACCCCTAACCCCTAACCTCTAACCCCTAACCCCTAACTCTAACCCCTAACTCTAACCCCTAACTCTAACCTCTAACTCTAACCCCTAACTCTAACCCCTAACTCTAACCCCTAACTCTAACCTCTAACTCTAACCCCTAACTCTAACCCCTAACTCTAACCCCTAACCCCTAACCTCTAACCCCTAACCCCTAACTCTAACCCCTAACTCTAACCTCTAACTCTAACCTCTAACCTCTAACCCCTAACTCTAACCTCTAACCCCTAACTCTAACCCCTAACTCTAACCTCTAACTCTAACCTCTAACCCCTAACTCTAACCCCTAACTCTAACCCCTAACTCTAACCTCTAACCTCTAACCCCTAACTCTAACCTCTAACCCCTAACTCTAACCTCTAACCCCTAACTCTAACCTCTAACTCTAACCCCTAACCTCTAACCTCTAACCCCTAACTCTAACCTCTAACCCCTAACCCTAACTCTAACCTCTAACCCCTAACTCTAACCTCTAACTCTAACCCCTAACTCTAACCTCTAACCTCTAACCCCTAACTCTAACCTCTAACCCCTAACCCCTAACTCTAACCCCTAACTCTAACCTCTAACCTCTAACCCCTAACTCTAACCTCTAACTCTAACCTCTAACCTCTAACCTCTAACTCTAACCCCTAACTCTAACCTCTAACTCTAACCCCTAACTCTAACCTCTAACCTCTAACCCCTAACTCTAACCTCTAACCCCTAACTCTAACCCCTAACTCTAACCTCTAACTCTAACCCCTAACTCTAACCTCTAACTCTAACCCCTAACTCTAACCTCTAACTCTAACCTCTAACCCCTAACTCTAACCTCTAACTCTAACCCCTAACTCTAACCTCTAACCTCTAACCCCTAACTCTAACCTCTAACCCCTAACTCTAACCCATAACTCTAACCCCTAACCCCTAACTCTAACCCCTAACTCTAACCCCTAACTCTAACCTCTAACCTCTAACCCCTAACTCTAACCTCTAACCCCTAACCCTTAACTCTAACCCCTAACTCTAACCCCTAACTCTAACCTCTAACCCCTAACCCTAACTCTAACCTCTAACCTCTAACTCTAACCCCTAACTCTAACCTCTAACCTCTAACCCCTAACTCTAACCTCTAACCCCTAACCCCTAACTCTAACCCCTAACTCTAACCTCTAACCTCTAACCCCTAACTCTAACCTCTAACTCTAACCTCTAACCTCTAACTCTAACCCCTAACTCTAACCTCTAACTCTAACCCCTAACTCTAACCTCTAACTCTAACCTCTAACTCTAACCTCTAACTCTAACCCCTAACTCTAACCTCTAACTCTAACCTCTAACCCCTAACTCTAACCCCTAACTCTAACCTCTAACTCTAACCCCTAACTCTAACCTCTAACCTCTAACCCCTAACTCTAACCTCTAACCCCTAACTCTAACCCATAACTCTAACCCCTAACCCCTAACTCTAACCCCTAACTCTAACCTCTAACCCCTAACTCTAACCCCTAACCCTTAACTCTAACCCCTAACTCTAACCCCTAACTCTAACCCCTAACTCTAACCCCTAACTCTAACCTCTAACCTCTAACCCCTAACTCTAACCTCTAACCCCTAACTCTAACCCATAACTCTAACCCCTAACCCCTAACTCTAACCCCTAACTCTAACCCCTAACTCTAACCTCTAACCCCTAACTCTAACCTCTAACCCCTAACCCTTAACTCTAACCCCTAACTCTAACCCCTAACTCTAACCCCTAACCTCTAACTCTAACCCCTAACCCCTAACTCTAACCCCTAACTCTAACCCCTAACTCTAACCCCTAACCCTAACTCTAACCTCTAACTCTAACCCCTAACTCTAACCCCTAACCCCTAACTCTAACCCCTAACTCTAACCCCTAACTCTAACCTCTAACTCTAACCTCTAACCTCTAACCCCTAACTCTAACCTCTAACCTCTAACCCCTAACTCTAACCCCTAACTCTAACCCCTAACTCTAACCTCTAACCTCTAACTCTAACCCCTAACTCTAACCTCTAACTCTAACCCCTAACTCTAACCTCTAACCTCTAACCCCTAACTCTAACCTCTAACCCCTAACCCCTAACTCTAACCCCTAACTCTAACCTCTAACCTCTAACCCCTAACTCTAACCTCTAACCTCTAACCCCTAACTCTAACCCCTAACTCTAACCTCTAACTCTAACCCCTAACCCCTAACTCTAACCCCTAACTCTAACCCCTAACTCTAACCCCTAACTCTAACCCCTAACTCTAACCTCTAACCTCTAACCCCTAACTCTAACCCCTAACTCTAACCTCTAACTCTAACCCCTAACCCCTAACTCTAACCCCTAACTCTAACCCCTAACTCTAACCCCTAACCCTAACTCTAACCTCTAACTCTAACCCCTAACTCTAACCCCTAACCCCTAACTCTAACCCCTAACTCTAACCCCTAACTCTAACCCCTAACTCTAACCTCTAACCTCTAACCCCTAACTCTAACCCCTAACTCTAACCCCTAACTCTAACCTCTAACCTCTAACCCCTAACTCTAACCCCTAACTCTAACCTCTAACCCTAATTCTAACCCCTAACCCCTAACCTCTAACCTCTAACCTCTAACCCCTAACCTCTAACTCTAACCCCTAACCTCTAACCCCTAACCCCTAACTCTAACCCCTAACCTCTAACTCTAACCTCTAACCCCTAACTCTAACCCATAACTCTAACCTCTAACTCTAACCCCTAACCTCTAACTCTAACCCATAACTCTAACCACTAACTCTAACCCCTAAACCTAACCTCTAACCTCTAACTCTATAGCCGTTTCTCAGTTTGCGTTCTCGTGTGTTCTCGTGTACTTGCGTTCTCGATAAACGTCATCAGTGGTAGCCCAAGCACTGTTCCAATTCCAAGTACGCGAGAACGCGAGTACTGTCGTAAAACCCGGAAGTGTTCTCGATGCGTTCTCGATGAGGCCGTTCTACCGAGGACGCATCGGAGGTGACTCGTGTGGACTTGGGACCGTTAAATATCCCAGAATGCATCATCGAGTCCGCTGCTGTTCCAATTGCAGGTGCGTACTCGCGGTCTCGGAAGTCTGTACTTGAAAGTCCGGACTTGCCAAGTACATACTTCCAAGTCCGCGAGAACGTAGTCCGCGTACTTGGTATTGAGAAACGGCTTATCTCTAACCCCTAACCTCTAACCCTAACCTCTAACTCTAACCCCTGACCTCTGACCTATAACCCTAACCCTCCTGAGACTCAGAGATGGAGGAGGTTGAGGACCTCCAGACTCAGACTGGAGGCTCAAACCAAACAGGAACACTGAACCACTGCCCTGTAATATATATGATACATTAGGACGGCCCATACGTACACCTCTTATAATACTAGTAGATTGTCTTTAATATATATGATACATTAGGACGGCCCATACGTACACCTCTTATAATACTAGTAGATTGTCTTTAATATATATGATACATTAGGACGGCCCATACGTACACCTCTTATAATACTAGTAGATTGTCTTTAATATATATGATACATTAGGACGGCCCATACGTACACCTCTTATAATACTAGTAGATTGTCTTTAATATATATGATACATTAGGACGGCCCATACGTACACCTCTTATAATACTAGTAGATTGTCTTTAATATATATGATACATTAGGACGGCCCATACGTACACCTCTTATAATACTAGTAGATTGTCTTTAATATATATGATACATTAGGACGGCCCATACGTACACCTCTTATAATACTAGTAGATTGTCTTTAATATATATGATACATTAGGACGGCCCATACGTACACCTCTTATAATACTAGTAGATTGTCTTTCTTATTGATATAGCGTTGGACTGAGTCCCCAACCATCCACCCCTCATCACCAGCCAGAGGTGGCGCTCTATTGGCTGTGGTTGACCTCTGACCTTTCAGAGCTGCGTACTCGATGCGCTGCTTCATCTTGCCCTCCTCCACGATGACGATGCTGTCGCCCGTCAGCAGCAGCTGCCGCGGCCGCGCCCGGTACCCGTTACGGTCGTACTTAGTCACAGGCACCGCATACTGTGTGTGTGTGTGTGTGTGTGTGTGTGTGTGTGTGTGTGTGTGTGTGTGTGTGTGTGTGTGTGTGTGTGTGTGTGTGTGTGTGTGTGTGTGTGTGTGTGTGACAGAGGGAGAGAGGTCAATCCATTGAACTCCATTTCAACACTCTCATAGCGCTGGGTTTTAACATGGAGATGAACATCGTACAAAGAAATTATAATCTTCAAAAGCAGTAGACTAGCAGTGTCAGAACAAACTTCCCTTCCATATCATTTATGAAAAGATTTGGCCAGATATTTTGGTATTTCTTGAGAGCCGCTCGTCCGAACCACTTCCCACTCAGCCCTACTCTGCTCCTGAGCAGGACGCCCTCAGAGTGGGGGGGGGGGGGGGGGGGGGGGCAGGACGAACAGGTGTCAGTCTATTGTCTCACCAGCAGAGGGAGCCATAACACAAGGTAGCGTTCACATTTGTCTTTAAGACGGCTGTGGCATTATCCGCAGCTGGGGAGTGCAGAGAGCTTTTGTGCTTAGCATTTCAGTTGGCTGTGCTAATCCTAACTGTTGTTGTTAGTAAGTAGTCTTTCGCACTAGTTTCGTCATTTCCATATACGTCAGAATTTGGGCGGAGCTAAGGCTGCCTATCGAGCGGCCTCAGGTGGTCCAGCTGTTTGTCAAACTGTTTACCTTCATCTTCTCAGAGCCCAGAGCTTGCAGCGCCTTGGGGTTGATCTCCTCTCCATCTACGTCAAAAAGAGATGAGTGTTTCAACATAGTGCTTCTACATCCATGTCTCTAGAGGGGCTACGGAGGAGGAGGAGGAGGAGGAGCGCGGCGGGGGGTGCGTACTGAGTCGGGTGCTGACGAACAGCTTGGGGACGCTCTGCGGATAGTTGTCCTTCTTGTCCTTGAAGAGTTCGCTGGCCACAGTCTTCTGCTCCATCTGGTCACACAGCGGGAAGCCCCACATCATCAAGGCCATTACACACACAGTAATACTCATGTGTTGATGTTTGTACATACGTGGGTGTGTCTTGTTCTCTTATGATAGTGTCGTTGTTATTTGGGCTTGATTTGCACTCAATTTCTGTGCGTAGAATTAAGTAGCATCTCTGGGAACTGACCGGGCAGAACTGAATATGAAATGCACGCGTATGTTCTGAGTAGGCTGTAACCTGATCCCTCTACGGTACATCTACACAGCCACATGTCTCTACAGTACATCTACACAGCCACATGTCTCTACAGTACATCTACACAGCCACATGTCTCTACAGTATATCTACACAGCCACATGTCTCTACAGTATATCTACACAGCCACATGTCTCTACAGTATATCTACACAGCCACATGTCTCTACAGTATATCTACACAGCCACATGTCTCTACAGTATATCTACACAGCCACATGTCTCTACAGTATATCTACACAGCCACATGTCTCTACAGTATATCTACACAGCCACATGTCTCTACAGTATATCTACACAGCCACATGTCTCTACAGTATATCTACACAGCCACATGTCTCTACAGGTGTACCGCCGGCTGGACGGTGCGTGTGTGCATCACGCCTGCTTTAAGCAGCCTCTTTTGAGAATCCCTTTCAGGGTGTTGTGTAGGAGAGTTAGAATGAGCCAAGTTGTACATGAAACGTGGCAAACACACGAGGTTTACTGTGTGAGCCAGTAGCTAATCCCTAGCTCTGACATCAGCCCCAGGCCAGACGGAGCTGCACACGTCCACACAGCGTGGGGTTACACTGACCGGTGGGACTAACGCGGATTCACAGACCAAGGGTGAAGATGAGGGGGTGATGTGGGCGTGCCTTCTTTAATGCGGCCGTGTTTTCAAGTTGTTTTTGAGGTTGTTACTCTGTTCCACAACCAAACTGTTTCGATACAACTGCACACTGTAAGGTAGCCCATATTCACGTGCC
>NC_140274.1:1459282-1461782 GCF_964030765.1 Micromesistius poutassou | reverse complement strand
AGGAGGACAGGAGGACCTTCTGTAGCCAGCAGAGTCTCTATAGGTCACATTGAGGAGGACAGGAGGACCTTCTGTAGCCAGCAGAGTCTCTATAGGTCACATTGAGGAGGACAGGAGGACCTTCTGTAGCCAGCAGAGTCTCTATAGGTCACATTGAGGAGGACAGGAGGACCTTCTGTAGCCAGCAGAGTCTCTATAGGTCACATTGAGGAGGACAGGAGGACCTTCTGTAGCCAGCAGAGTCTCTATAGGTCACATTGAGGAGGACAGGAGGACCTTCTGTAGCCAGCAGAGTCTCTATAGGTCACATTGAGGAGGACAGGAGGACCTTCTGTAGCCAGCAGAGTCTCTATAGGTCACATTGAGGAGGACAGGAGGACCTTCTGTAGCCAGCAGAGTCTCTATAGGTCACATTGAGGAGGACAGGAGGACCTTCTGTAGCCAGCAGAGTCTCTATAGGTCACATTGAGGAGGACAGGAGGACCGTCTGTAGCCAGCAGAGTCTCTATAGGTCACATTGAGGACAGGAGGACCTTCTGTAGCCAGCAGAGTCTCTATAGGTCACACTGAGGACAGGAGGACCGTCTGTAGCCAGCAGAGTCTCTATAGGTCACAGTGAGGAGGACAGGAGGACCGTCTGTAGCCAGCAGAGTCTCTATAGGTCACACTGAGGACAGGAGGACCTTCTGTAGCCAGCAGAGTCTCTATAGGTCACAGTGAGGACAGGAGGACCTTCTGTAGCCAGCAGAGTCTCTATAGGTCACACTGAGGACAGGAGGACCGTCTGTAGCCAGCAGAGTCTCTATAGGTCACAGTGAGATATGGTCTTTGCTGTAGTGCTGTGTTGATATTTGTCTTGCGTGTTTCATTTCTAGACTCTATGGTTCTTACTTTGATTCATTTTTCTTCCTTTTCTATCTTTGATCAGAGCGCCTGTGACAGTAAGTAAGGATGAGTGAAGCACTCAGAGAAACTAAATGATCAAACGCTGCATGTGAAAGTTGAAATCACATAATATTGTGTAAAATTGTTCCCATTTTCCATGAGTTATACAGTTAGGAAAAAATCATCCATGACAGACCGATGGAGAAGTGACGGTTAAAGCCTGAGAACCCCTCCTCTCTCTACCTGAAGGCTACAGCCTGCCCCCTGCTGGTGGCCTCAGAACCCCTCCTCTCTCTACCTGAAGGCTACAGCCTGCCCCCTGCTGGTGGCCTCAGAACCCCTCCTCTCTCTACCTGAAGGCTACAGCCTGCCCCCTGCTGGTGGCCTCAGAACCCCTCCTCTCTCTACCTGAAGGCTACAGCCTGCCCCCTGCTGGTGGCCTCAGAACCCCTCCTCTCTCTACCTGAAGGCTACAGCCTGCCCCCTGCTGGTGGCCTCAGGACCCCTCCTCTCTCTCTACCTGCGGATGGTGTCGGCTGCTTTCCTCCGTTGCTGCGCCCTCCTCCGGGCCAGGATCCCCCTCCACCACGCCTCGATCCGGATGGCTGCAGGACCACACGTTTACATTCAGAGTCGACCACGCAAGGCAGCCGGCGGGTCAGGAGCGGTCGGGGGGAGGCGTCTCGCTCAGGGACACAGGCGGGGATCCAACCAGCAACCTTCAGGTCACCAGTCAACCCGCTGTACCTCCTGAGCTACTGCCTGCCCTCACCTTAACCAGTCTCTCATCCTGCTGCCCTCACCTTAACCAGCCCCTCATCCTGCTGCCCTCACCTTAACCAGCCCCTCATCCTGCTGCCCTCACCTTAACCAGCCCCTCATCCTGCTGCCCTCACCTTAACCAGCCCCTCATCCTGCTGCCCTCACCTTAACCAGCCCCTCATCCTGCTGCCCTCACCTTAACCAGCCCCTCATCCTGCTGCCCTCACCTTAACCAGCCCCTCATCCTGCTGCCCTCACCTTAACCAGCCCCTCATCCTGCTACCCTCACCCTCAGTCCCTCATCCTGCTACCCTCACCCTCAGTCCCTCATCCTGCTACCCTCACCCTCAGTCCCTCATCCTGCTACCCTCACCCTCAGTCCCTCATCCTGCTACCCTCACCCTCACCGACCCGTCATGAACACAGGCCTTAGAATAGCTTATTTTATCTCAACTAAATGGTGAATGGTCATGTATGTCCCAGACATTTAATTACAAAACATCATCACTAACAAACACACAAAACACACAGATACACACAGATACACACAGATACACACAGATACACACAGATACACACAGATACACACAGATACACACAGATACACACAGATACACTCACATAAGAGCAACAGACGTTTAACGCCCTTGATACAATAGTGAGATAGTATACAGAATATTATACAGTCAATATAATTGTGTGTGTGACCCTAACTGTCATGAAGATAAAAGTATTTTCAGAGATGAATTTATGATACCATCGTCAACATCTAATCCGCCCGTCAGATAAGTCGGTCCTACGTCGTATCGTTTCGTTCGTCAATTGATTTACTTTGAGACGACTCAACCTTTAC